>NW_017306306.1:1527607-1528526 GCF_000935625.1 Nanorana parkeri
CCCCCCCTTAATCTCCTTACTTCCAACGTGAACATGTTTAAATTTAGTAGCCTTGTCTCATAGTTCTGGTCCTCCATTCCCTTAATGAGTTTGGTTGCCCTCCACTGGACTCTTTCCAGCTCAAGGACATCCTTTCTGTGTACTGGTGCCCAAAACTGGACCGCATACTCCAGGTGAGGCCGAACCAGTGATGTGTAAAGTGGCAAAATTATAGACTTGTCCTTGCAAAACATTCCCTTCTTGATACAGGACAGGATTCTACCAGCTTTGCTTACAGCAACCTGGCACTGCAAGCTATTATTCAGTTTGTGGTCTACAATGACCCCCAAATCTTTCTCCATTCCTGACTTCCCTAGCGGCATACCCATAATTGTATAATCCATTTGCTTATTTTTAATCCCAAAGTGCATATTTTTCCATTTATCGACATTAAACCTCATCTGCCATATAGTTGCCCACTCCCCTATTTTATCCAGGTCCTCCTGTAATGTTATACTGACTTGGTCCATTTCTATTACCCTCCCAATTTTGGTATCGTCAGCAAATACTGAAACATTGCTATTCACACCCTCCCCGATGTCGTTAATAAACAGGTTGAATAGCATGGGTCCCAGCACAGAACCCTGAGGCACACCTCTCATGACACTAGCCCAGTCTGAAAGGGCGCCATTTATTGATACTCTCTGTACCCTGCTTTTACTTTGGTTAGGGTTTCCTGGCTTCTTTAGGGTTAACATTTCTACTTCTCCTTCTGTGTAATGATAGGAGGGGCTGTGAGGGGTAAGTGGTTTGCATTGTATGTCAATTAATGTAAAAGTAGTAATAAAGGCTTGGTTTATTCTCTGCCTTATTGTAAAAAAGTAGTACCTTTTTGACTCCCCCCCGCACACTTACCTGCCACTGCTGCTTGTCACCGCCG
>NW_017306306.1:1529299-1559504 GCF_000935625.1 Nanorana parkeri
TTTTTTATTTATTTTGTTGTAGTTTACAAGCTATGGGGAATAACAGGTTAGGGAACGTGCGCTGGTTGTTATAATCCTCCCACCAGCACCAGAGGTTAATGTAGTAATAAAGGCAGGGCATTTTTTTTTACCTTAATGCATTCCCTGCATTATGGCAAAAAATGCCCTGTACCTTTCTGAGTCTCCCATCCCCCCGCACTTACCTGTCAGCGCAGCTTGTCACCACCGTTGGTTGCCGAAGAGATCCTCTGTCCCGAAACATCCTGGTTGTGGGGGAGGAGATTGAGGGCAGGAGCCATAGGCTCCTTCTGCCATCAATCAACCTATTGGGTGGTGAGGAGGGTCGTAGTTTGCCGCAGGGCTGTGTGTGTCTTGTCTATAGACACACACTGCTACTGTGGGCACGGCCGGGAACGAGTACGCACGGGTACCTCCACAGCAGCCGCTTAGCTGTTGGCGGCACCCGTGCAGGGGGCGGGGGTAGAGAGGATGCGGGGACCCACTAGACAATGAGGAATTGAGAAAGTAAGAAAAAAAACCCAAAGATCTAGAATAAAGACAGCCTCCCAGTGAAAAAAATATTTAAAAACCCCTAAAGCTTGAATATCACTTTAATGAGAGAAACACAATCCTTAAGTTTCAGTCCTCAGTCTTTCTATAAGGACAGATCACTGTCAAGGTGCTCAGAAAAACCTTGATGCAGCCATCTAACAACATCTATAAGAAATATTATAAAAAAACGATATTCTTCATTATGCTGTGTGAATGGGAACACAAAACAAATATAGAGGGAATTTCTCAAATGTAACTTCAAAAAGGAAATATACTTTACAGTAAGCACACAATAAGGCTTAAAGAAGCATTTAGCAAGCGTCAGCAATAGACCAGCTATGGGTGACTATAGAACTAATATCTGCAGATGCTACTGTACTAAGTGCTTAGTAATTGCCTGATAAACCTTACCAAGTGCCTGCTGAATGTGATGTTCTTCAGGCTTGCTTAGTTTAAGAAAAAAAAACACACATGTAAGTGTAATGAGGTACAAGGACAGGAAGGGGTTATCCTCTAGATCTCCAGAATGCAGCTTCTGGAGCTGATTGGTAAGCTATACAAGTTATTGGTTTTGACTTCCTTGCACTCACGTTAGTCACGCGTCACGCCATTCTGTTGCGTTGCATTGCTCTGAAAGAATGTAGAGCCTACTCTACTCTTTTTTTCAGTGGCGGGCAGCGCAACACAACGCTACGGACTGGTGTGCACTTCTCCCATTCACACCCATTCATTTTCAAATGTCCTTGCGTTGGCATCCGTTGAAAAATGGATGCTAATGTCTGGTGTAAAAGGGGCCTTAACGTGTTTACTGCTTGTTCAGAATATGTACATATTTCAGTAAGCATGATCTGGGCACAGGTTCACTTTAAGAGATGGTTGCCTTGAAGGTTACAGAGGGAGGTATGACATGAGGTTCTTCTGGGGGGGTAGAGCATCTGTGTCAGTGCCAGGAGCTCGGCATTAAAACCTAACAACACTGATTTTTCATTCTGGTTTTTCTCCTGCACTTAATGGATTGTGTTTTCTTCCACGGTAGGTTCACTTTAACAAAAGAAGCAAATGGAAAATCTTTTTAAACAAATCAAAAGCAGCAGATGGATGTAATCAGTTGACCAGGTAAATCAGTTCTGGATTCTGTCTTCTGCTGCCCATCTGGCAAGGACCATGAAGTAGTGGAAGACTAATCTGTACCAATGTAACAAAGGCACGCGGTTGATAGGCGGTAGTTGGGTTTGTTCGTGACGTTTCTCCAAATGTCTGCCAATTTTAGTACAAGACAACTGTGAATGTACGCATGAAAACATATGTTATTTGTACAACATTTCTCTATTACCAAATTTCGAACATGTATTTAACACGTACAGCTTCATTTATGCTGTAAGAGGTCATAAACATACTGGGAGCCAATGCCAGCACATCTGCTGCACAGAGATTCTCTCATTTATCAGTGCAGCAATTTATGTGGTGCAAAGAAATGGACAAGATGTGGTTCACTTGCTGTAACTACAAGTCCCAAAATATTTAAGTTACATTTGAAGAGTTGCAGCAGTTAGTGCTAAACTACAAATCTCCACATGCAAATGCTGATTATTGTGAAAAGGGTAAGAGGGATTTATTGGTATTTATTATAAAGCAGACACCCCAGTCACATTGCAGTCATTCTTCTTTCGTTTTGATCCATTTAAATCCATATAATAATCCATATAAATTTATGCCCATGGAAGTCTAAATATAGCAGCATCAGCTTGCGTCAGTTACCATAACTAGATGACTTAATTGCCTACCTAAATAATGTTCTAATTTTGAAGGACATTAATACATTTTCGTTTTTACGATTACACAACAAGCAGAGACACACTGGCATCTAATTTGAAAAAGAAGCCTTCTGCCTGCATGTGATCATGATGTCTAGGGTGACACAGTAATCGCGTGATCGTAAAGCACTGTGGTAGTAGGATCTGAGTTCTCAGTGACAGCACACTCTGACAGCTAGTGGCCGTGCACAGTATTATCTGCAAGCTGTTCAAGGGAGGACATTAATTAAAGTATCCTCAACATAGGGCATCATGCTGGGAAATGTTAAGCTGAATTCTAGAGGTGAAAAAAAAATTACTCTTGCAGTGGAGTTCTTGTGTGAAGATGACAAAGGCCTGCCGACAAGCTGAAGAATTGGAGAGAACAGGTGCCTACCACAGTGAGGACTGAGGTAGGTATTACAGCTTTATTCCTCTACCCCTACATTTAACAAGCATAAAATCCTTGCACCCCCCCTTCCCCCACTCCAAGGGTATATTTTTTGTAATTCCCGGGGTTCAGCTTAGATCTTATATAGCCTGGCCACAGTATTGCTTTAAGCTGGAGCTCTGGTCTTTTCCCTCCTGCAACTCACTATTGGACTCCTAAGGGTGGATCTCAATTATGAACCAATGAACAGATACTGAAATGTATGTACTGGCACTGTTAACTGACACCAGGCATACAAAGCAGGCATCTACAGTAAGCCTAAATGCAGGGTCATGCCTATAATGAGGATGTTGCCTCAGGTGGTATCTCTTAGAGTCATGTGGGGGGCATGGCCGCTCTGCTGGACAATGTTTACAGTGTGCCTGCCGCCCCCTTTCTGGCCAGAGCATCCCAGGTTGCTAACAGCCGGACAGTGAGCTGTAAATAAACATCTCCCAGCCCAGCTCTTAGCAACCTGAGATACTCTAGCTGGTGTCCCGCCCAGCTCCAGAAGTTGAGCGGGGCGCCGACCAGAATGGCAGCATCACTCCTGCACACCTGGGTGGTGGCGTCACTCTCCATCAGGCCCCCCACACTAAATGCATGCACCACCAGATTCTGGAGACACAACAGGGAATCTTTCCAAAGTGAAGGGAAATGTTGTCTTAAGCTGGCTATACACCTATAGATTATCTGCTGATGTTCTATGGTCAGATGGAAAAAGTGCAACAGATTCCTCCATCTATGCTAAACTGTGTGGATGGAGGAATCTCCCACTGGGCCAAGCTTCCGTCTAGAAAGATACTGAAGCTTGGCCCAGTGGTAGATTCCTCCATCCACACAGTTTAGCGTAGATGGAGGAATCTGTTGCAATTTTTCCATCTGACCATAGAACATCTGCAGATAATTTGTATGGTCAGGTTTAGGCAGGTGTCCTTGTTTGAAGATTTCCTCTCTCCTCCTGTTCTGGTGACAACTGTAAAAGGTTTGACCAGGGGCGGACCTACCGCCGCTGCAGCCGGTGCGGCTGCCCCGGGGCCCAAGGCGCTTGTGGGGGCCCACTGAAGTCCGTCCCGGGGATTGAAGGCAGAGGGGGACCGGCTGCCGCAGCGGCGATCACACTTCTCAGGAGGAGAGAGCTGAGAAGAGTGATCGCCAGTCTGTTGGTGGCCACCTGCAGCTTCCTCCTCCCACTTCAACTGCTATAGGAGGAAGACTGCAGGAGCATCCTTGCCGGCTGAAGACTAAATAAAAGGAATTGGGGAGAAGTCTGATCGAATATGGCTGCACCCTCCTCCCCCCACCCAGAGAGAAAGGGGGCAGATCACATCTGTGGGCAGTGTAAGTTTTTATTCACTATGCGTCACATCTACTGTGCTCTGCGTCACACCCTGACCTCTGCGCTCTGCGTCACACCCTGACCTCTGCGTCACACCCTTACCTCTGCGTCTCACCCTGACCTCTGCGCTCTGTGTTTCATCCTGACCTCTGCGCTCTGCGTCTCACCCTGCGCTCTGCATCACACCCTGACCTCTGTGCTCTGCGTCACACCCTGACCTCTGCGTCACACCCTGACCTCTGCACACTGCGTCACACCCTGACCTCTGTGCTCTGCGTTACACCCTGACCTCTGCACTGTGCGTCACACCCTGACCTCTGCATCACACCCTGCGCTCTGCGTCACGCCCTGACCTCTGCGTCACACCCTGACCTCTGCGCTCTGCCTTACAACTGACCTCTGCAGCTTGGACATTATTTTTTTAACATTGATTCAGGTGCGTTGGGTCCTGCACGGCAGCCTTCTGTGGAACCACCTGGCACCTGCTTACAGCGTGTTTGCCACCCGCACATCTCCCCCTCCTGAGACGCTCCGCACCCCTCTTGAGACCCTCTGCACAAGACATCAGGCCGGCATTCCAGAGTAAAAAGGCAGAACAGAGTATGTACCAAATTCATATACTATTATTCTGCATTGCTTTATAATGTATTGCTGGGATTTGTAGTCCTCTACACATGATGGCATTCTGCATTAGACTGTAAGCTTCTCTGTACAGAGACTGCTGTGACTTAGTGTCCTCTGTACAGTACTACGGTATATGTCAGAGCTATATGAATGTAAAATAATAGTGTGTGACTATGGGAGGGACATTAGAATGTAAGCTCCTTTAGTGCAGAGAGAGCTGGGAGGGGTTAGGGGGCCAGTGAGATCCAGTTCCGGAACCCCCCCTTGGGAACAGGAAGGGGGGGTCCCCAGAAAAAATCATGCACTAGGGCCCTGTGTCCCTTAGGTCCGCCACTGGGTTTGACTTCCTATCATTTTCAGTCCTGAGGACAATGGTAGCCAGGTCAAATGGAGAAGGGGACTCTCCCCTGCAGAGACAGCTTTTAATCCTTTCCAACTCCATCCAAACATAACAAAAAGTCTTGGCAACAGACAGACTTTATAAGAAATCTGAGGTATTTATTTTTTACATTTTAATAAACACATTTTTAAACAAAATGAATTTATAATGTTCAGTGATAAAAATATATTTCTTTTATCAGGTGAATATGAAATACTGCATATGAAAATATGTTCAACTTTATGCACCTCCATGGAGACTCTCTTTCTGCCAGCTGCTTTGCTAACAATAGACCTGAAGGAGTGGACTAGTAGATTCACAGTCTGCCAGAAATCAAAAAGGTAGTGCCGGCTGTCTTTTCAAAAACACTTTATAATAAGCTTGTTTTGAAATATAGATTTTAGACACATAACTAAAAAACAGATGCAATAATACATTTCCTAGGTGCAAAAATTGTTTTTTAGGCACAGAGACAGACAAGTTCCATATTTCAAACTAAAATACTACCCTTGCTAAAGAATTCACATTTGGTAGTATAGTACATTAAATGGGCAAATTATCCTATATCCACCTGTGTAGATAAATCGCCCACACATTGCTATATATTTACTGCTCCTGCATATTTCTCACTCGCATTGTACATAAATGCTTTTTGAACATTTCGGACAGTTCTACAAATGTGTTCAAGGATGGAGCCCAAACCTAAATCTTCTTAGATCCTTTCTGACTTTTATCCAAGCAGCTTGATGGCTGGTTATCAGTTTTTCCATTAGTGAGTTCAAAATGACCAGGCATTTTGGTAATTCATTATATAGTTCAGTGTACACGCCTACAGAGAAAAGGAGTCAGCAGAATAAGATATATATATATGCATTGCCCGGCCAAAAAAAAAAGTCACCACCTGGATTTAGCTAAGCAAATAGGTCAGAGCCTTCCATTGGAAAATAGATCTAGGTGCAGCAACGTTATGTCCCCCAAAAATGAGGTCAACTGCCTACCTGAATATACAGAATTATCAGGTTTTTCCATCAATGGATTGTCTCTTCCCTGATGGCACATTGGGCATATTCCAAGATGACAATGCCAGGATTCATTGTGATGATTTTGAAAGAGTTGTTCTGGGAGTATGAGACATCATTGTCACAAATGGATTGGCCACCACAGAGTCCAGACCTTAACCCCATTAAGAAACTTTGGGATGTTCTGGAGAAGACTTTACAACGTGGTAAGACTCTCTAATCATCACTACAAGATCTTTGTTGAAAAATGAATGCAACTCTGGACGGAAATAAATGTTGTGACATTGCGTAAATTTATCGGAACAATGCCACGAGGAATGTGTGCCGTATTCAAAGCTAAGGACTTAGTACATTTTGTAGCGCGTTCAACGCTCCACGAAAGCTCTACAAAATGCTCAAACATGAAAATCCCATTGTTTCCTATGGGTATGGTTCACACCATGCCGTATTTCAGCCCGTCTGAACGCGCTACAAAACGGCCTACACCTGAAAAGGTACATGAGCTTCTTTGCGGCGTTTTTGTCCTGCGTTTCCATTGGGATACAGCCAAGTAGCCCTCGGAAACGCGTGTTTGACACGCGTTTTTGTTACCGCGAATCGCTGTAAAAACGCGCGTCGCTAAACGCGCGACAAACGCGCATATTCGATACGCCTAGGTGTGAACACAGCCTAAAGGTTGTCCAACAAAATATTAAAGTGAGTGACCTTTTTTTGGCCAACCAGTATACATGCTGCATACATTATTTTGTTGGGGTTTTTTTTTTGGGGGGGGGGGTTCTTTTGGTAATATGCCTTGCAATTATTTTCTATGCAATCATAAGACAAAAAGCCATCAAATTAAAAACAAAAAATGCATTTATACAGATTTTGTGTACTTTTATTGTGTACATCTTCTTGTGTACATTATTTTATTGAATCTCTGAATATGATAATGGGGTGGATTTACTAAAGAAAAAGTTCATTTAGCTTGGTCCACACAGTAAAGCTGTGTTTGCCTTGAATACCAAATCACGTGCAAGAGAATTAAAAAAAAAAAAACAAGAACTCACATTGGGCTGCTACAAATTCCCTTTCATTTTAAGTTTACTTTTGGATTAATTGATCCTGTATAAGATATGATTGAAAAATTTGCTTGTTTCATGGTTTTTACTAATAATTGTCCTGCACCTTTTACCCGATTTCCCCCGTTATCCTAGTAACTATTTGAATGTTTTGTGCTGTTTATGGAAGGTTGACGACAATGTGGTCATAAACAAATACACCTAGCAAGTCATATTTCAATATATGCTCAGAAAATTGAGTGATTTTGGGTGGGGGGAGTGTAACGTACATGGAAACTGATACAATTCCCTATCTGTAAACCATTCCTCGTTCCACATAACCGCACCCCAAACGCCCCAAGGTCCCTATTAAATATATCATGAGAAGTCAGTAAGCCGCTATCTCAGCATTGAATTGGCACAGTCTCCGTAGAGTGTTCTCACATTTGGAATGCCGAGAGCTGGGCAAATACCTTGATATATTGAGACCGCGAGATACGAAGCCAATCCCGGATCTTGATTCAATTTATCTCGAGCTGTATCATTTTTCCAAGATTTGTTGAACTGTTGCATGGGGAGAGATCATTAAAATACCCGAAGCGCAGATGTTCATTCATTTGTGTTGTTTTTTTGTTTGATTTTTTTTTTCTTTACTCCCTCCAGGTTAAAAACAGTTTATTTCAACACTTATAAAAGTTTTATTTTTATCTATCCTTTACAAAACTTCTACAGTCCAACTGTTTTAAATAGGTTCTGCTCAATCGCAGTAATGTGCTGACCTAATAAAATAACTGTGATTTTGATACAAGGCAGACATTTTTCTTCTATCTGAAATGCGATGGGGTTATCAAAACGCTAACGAGGGTGGAATTTTGCTATTGAAAATAGTATTCTATGGCTCTTATATGGTGATGCAGAAAACAATGAAAAAAAGCACTAAACCACAGCAATGAACCAAGACTAATATATTTTTGTATAGCTGAATCTCCTATTATATTTGGAAAATGTATTCTATTTACACTATAAGACCAAAAGTTGGTGGACACCTGACCATCATATCTACATTATATGGTCTAAATGATATGGACACCACACCAAATTATTGAATTCTGAATTACCAGTGAAGGGTACTGCTACAACATACAAAGATATTTTACACAATTATGTGCCTTCACCCTTGTAGTTTCAGCTTGAGGAAGACCCTTTTTTCCAGCATGACTGTGCTCCCGTGCATAAAGCCAGGTCTATAAAGACATAGATTGATGATTTTGGTGTTTATGACTATCGTGGTGTGCACAGAGCCATGACCTCAGCCCTATTAAAACACTTAGGATGTATTTAAATGCTGATAGCAATCAGGCTCTTTTTGCCCAACATCAGCACCCGACCTCACGAATGCTGAATGGGTACAGATTTCCACAGGCACATCTTGTGGAACGCCTTCCCAGAATAAATAAGGGTTTTATTAACCACAGAGGGGATGGCAATTCTATAATAATTCCCATGGTTTTGGAATGGGATGTCCATCAAAATTACACAAGTTTGATAGTTGGGTGTTTACAAACTTTTGGCTATAGACCTAGCCTAACCCTAACCCTAATGCATGTATGATTAAAAATCAAAAGTACCTTATTTTGTGTAGGTATCAGTCTCCTGTAATCCCCTGCACATCAGATTGGGAAAGGGGGGCAAACTCTTCCAATCAGACTTTGCTACGTTGCAAAAAGCTGTCCAATCTAACATTGAGAGTTTACAGAGATGAGGAGAAGGCAGGCAGAGTGATGACCACCAATGCTTGCTGCTGCTCCTGAATTCACCAATCTTTGGTTGGGGTAGATCCTAGTCCAGGTTGTATTGCTCCACTGCAGTGTAGTCTGCAGGTTAGTCTCAGAGAGTTTAGTATCTGGGGGATGGGTTGCCTGCCACATAGTTGGATGGATGGACCATATCATACACTATATAGCCCTGGTCCATCTCCCTTTGTCACATGGGCCTGGATCTGTCTCACTTCTAGGGTAGATGAGAAGGGGTTAGCATTCTTTTGGTTATCTCCAACTGCTGTTGGAAAATTATCACCTCCTACACTTCCTACCTGGCTGCTAGAAGTGAAGGGAATGTTCCCAGCCGGACCCTCAGTTGCATCTATGGACCAAGAGTTTAGAGCACCATAAAGGCTACACTTTACATCTGTCTACTTAGGTAGTAGCTGAAAACATGCCCTTTGTTGACACTTACAAAGTAACAGATACGCCAACGTTAATTTAAAGTGAAAATAAACTCTGCAGTTAAAAAATACATTTAAGCACCCTATTAACAAAAATGTATCTTATTTGTGTATCACTCGGCTGTAGATCCTCAAATCATCTCTGACTTGGTGCTGACACTGTCCTTCCTTCTTCAGGGTGGCTACTTTTGCTCCCATGGTGCCTGTGTGTGTTGTAAGTAGTCACTGCTCCAAGCTCACTCCTGTGATGGACTACAATCTCACATTTAATACTAATTGTAGTCCATTTCCAGAGTGATCTTTGAGCGGTGGCTGCTTTACAACATACACAGGGACCATGGGGAACAAAAGTAGCCCCCCTCCAGAAGGAAGGACAGTGCCAGTTCCAATTCAGAGATGATTGATTTGAGGCTCTCCAGCCGAGCGATACACAAATAAGATACATTTTTGTTAATAGTTAAGCTACCTCTATGCATTTTTAACATTAAGCTACTAAGTTTAGTGTCACTTTAAGGGTTCTAACTAGGGATGCACAGATACTTTTCGAGTACCAGTGCAGATACTTGGCATTTTCTTGAGAACTACCAGGGTTGCAGAGGTTGTAGCTGGGACCGGGCTCTGGCCCTCCACCACTGTCCTGAAATCATTAGTCTGTATTGTTTTAGAAAAACTGTCACATGACAATAAACAAAAATGTATCAGTACTCATACTTGTAAGTACTCGGCAAGTACCAGTACTCGTACTCGCAAAACTGGTATCTGTGCATCAATTTATTTATATGTATAAAAACAAAATCGTACATTAAAACAGAGATGTACAAATCCCAGGAGCTCCGTGTGCTCCTTACAAATGACAGCTGCCTCCTAACTTTTTAATTTTTGTCTAGTCTAGTCTTGGAGCTCAAAAGTATCGGTACATGTACTTGTACCGAGTACTGTACTTGGTATCTGTGCAACCCTAGTTCTAACCCTTCCACACTATCCAAAACAAAAGAAAAGGTTTTGACTGGAGTTCGGCTTTAATAATATGACTCCTATGGTGCATAACATAATGATACATATTTTTCTTGGTGAGCTCAGTACTTGATCTTACAATTTTAGTGTTAACACCAGCTGGGTGATTAGGCTCTCAACACTTGATGAAATGATTTAAATGTTCTTCAGCGGAACTGGTTTAATTACAGAAAAAATTCTCCAAGACCCTTTCCGTGAATGTGATACACTTGGCTGAATATCCCTCATGGTAACAAATAGAATATAACATTTTATTTAGCACATGAATGTAATTAGAAGTGTTTATAAATGTGTGTGGTAAAATGTTCTAGGTAAAATATATTTCAATGACTTTATAGACAATAAATGTTTAATTGCCCATATTACATTAATAATGGTGATAATACATGTCAGATGCTGTCAAATAAAAAAGTGGAATAAAATAATCCAAATACCAGAAACACAATACAAAAACTGGAGCAGACAATATCTGGAGAAGCTGTGCGTGGCAACCAATCAGCTTCTCTCTTCAGTTTGTTCACTTAAGATTTGAAAATGAAAGAGAAAAGCTGATTGGTTGCCGTGCACAGCTGCTCCAAATTGTGTCTGCCCCAATTTTGATAAATTCCCCTCAATGAATTTGTGCAGAATAAAAGGTGGGAATATATTTTAGGTGTTTTAGGTGTAAACATTTAACCCTTTCACTTTAAAAAAAATATTTTTGCCCACATATTTAAATACCCATTTTTGGTCTAAAGATTACTTAAAACACCTGAAACTGTACATATTTTCTGATAGCAGAGGGCCTAGAAAAGAAAACGATGGTAGCTGAAATTTTATGTCTCACTATATTTGTGCAAATGTCTATGAAATTTATATTTGCGGTAAAAAATACACTCAAATACATTTTATTGCACGCAAACTCAATATAATCCACAACTTTTTAGTAAAATATAAAAGAAGAAATTGTGTCAAGCAAATAGATAGCAAATGCAGATAGCACACCCTGAAACATGTAGAAGTGATTGGGTGGCTTTAGAGCCACTTTATCACTTTTACCTTTGCATTAAAAATATAAACACAAATTAATTTTAGTGCACACAAACACTGTATGATCCCCAACTTTATGGTGAAATATTAAAGATGACATTTTACAATTATTTTTACTACATGGTCGGCAGTTGCTATAGCAGCTGGGAGTTTGTTTACATGCCAGTACTGCCGACACTTTACAGCAGTGGTAGTAAAAGGCGTAAAGGAGAACTATGGGGTCAGGGCTTTTCCCCATAGTTCTCCTTAGGGTAACGGGAGGACACAAACTAGCGCCCTCCCGTTACCCTAAGCTCAGTATACCGCGAGCTACAGCTCGCGGTATACTGAGACGCCAGAGCGGATCCCGACATCGATGTCGAGATCCGCCCAGCTTTGTGAGTGACAGCTGGCTCTGCCTACCTAGCTGTGAAAAGCACTCACCTCATAGTTCTCCTTTAAAGTAGAACTCTGGGGGAAAAAAATCTTATCCCTTGCAGTGGAGCTACCCCCCGCACTGCAAGGGGCAAGTGCTCCTTTTGTCTAAGGAGCTAAAAAAATAGAGTTATACTCACCTGTAGACTGAAGGGACTGGAGTTATACTCACCTGAAAAACGATCCCAGCTGGCTGTTAGATCAGTCCCTTCAGCCTTGCTCCCTCTCCGCTCCAGTGGTCTAAGGTCCAGTGAGTCATCATGTCCTATACAGTGTACAGGAGTTGAGGACTCCAATAAACATTCCATTAGTGAAGTGGAGGAGGAGGCAGGCTGAAGGGACCAGTCTAGCAGCAAGCCAGGATCGTGGTTTGGGTGAGCATAACTCTATTATATTAGCTCCCTAGACAAAACGAGCACTTAACCCTTGCAGTGCGGGGGTAGCCCCACTGTATGGGGTAACATTTTATTTGCCCGGCTTTCGGAAAGGGTTAAAGCCTCTGTCAAGTTTTTATTTTGTTCTATCACCTTCAGTTCCTATTTTGGTAATGCAGCAGGAAATAAGGATACATCTTTGAAACGGGAACACAGCAAGACAATAGAAGTGAAGCGGTTTTCAAGTCGAATACCTAATCCCATTCCAGGGAAATGTAAAAAAAACAAAAAAAATACATTTCTTGCATATGATTGGATGATTAGAGCAGCGTTTTCCCAACTTTTCTAATTCATGGCACCCTTTAAAAGTCTGAAAATTCTTGAAGCACCCCAAATAAAATTTAAAAACCATAAAATGGAATGAACGACATGCAGTTGCTACAATATCCATACCAATCTTTATACAAGATATGGGACTGGTATGGATTTTAAAGGAGGGGGGACCTCAAGCAAGAACAAAAATTGGGATTCCCCCCCTCCACATCAGAATCCCCTTAACATTATGGTCCCCCTTTCACATCAGTGCCCCCCTCCCTTTCACATCAGGAGCCTTCTTCACATCAGAGGCATGACTTTGTATGAAAATTTCAAGGCACTCCTGAGAAAGCCAGAAGGCACGCCGCAGCACCCTGGTTGAGTAAGGCTGGATTAGAGTGACTACAGCTTTACCATTTCATTTGGGCACATTAAAGACTCTCTACTGTTCTAGTACATTAACTCTTAGTGAATACATAGCGTTGGATTCATCAGATTGAAGACAGATTTCAGTCAGAAGTGAAAGTGTTGCATAGAGAACAAATTTCTAAACACTTGAAGCCACCACCCTGTATGCTCTTTGGTCTACCAGTGAACACCACCATTTCCGGAGACTTCTCTATTCTGTAAGAAACCAAAGTACTTTTCCGTACACCAGATTACAGAGCTGGTACTCCATTACAATGTTGATTTCACCTTTCAGCACGTCTGCAGCAGCTCAACTTAAAATCAGGTAGCAATACTGAATACTGAATACTGCATGTACAGTAAGTGAATACAATTGTGTTTTTAAATACTGCACAAACCATTCCATTCTGTTTTCAGCCTAATGGTGGGAAATAATACATTGTTCCATGTGGAGATATTCCTTTAGAGAGAACAGCAAAGCAGGTGGGATTTTGCAAATGTCATAATAAAGTAAGATAGGAGACTTAAAATAAGTACAAACACAACACACAATAACCACAATAACACATGAAAGGCATTTTTAGGACAAAATAATTAATAATCGCACAGGATTAACCACAAGAGATGATAAAATACACAATATAAAAGACAACCCACAAGGTATACTGACAAGGTTTATGTATCACCTCCTTTCTTCTACGATACTGTCCGAAGGGGAGGAAACGCCAGTCATACGCTACAAATTTAGATTAAATGCTGCCAAAACTCTCCTTAATCTACAGCCAAGGTGTTGACTTACATATACATACATTGTAAAGAAATGAAGGAGGTGTGCCAGTTCTAAAAAAGAAATGAGCCAAGAATTGTTAGGAATGTGAGCATCCAGTTGCTATCACATGTAAAACTTATAGCCAAGTCCTTACTCATTAACTTCCCGAGATAGGAAAGCAGGACAGCTTTGTAAAATAAAAAAAATAAAAATAGAACCATGTTTAGGCCTTGACAGCAGCATAGGCACTGGCCCTAGGTCTCCAGCCTAGAGCCCTAAGGTCATGGACCTTCCAGAGGGGCTAAGAATGCAAATTGCATTTGTCTAGCAAAGAGCAGGAAGAAACTGTCACTGTGTTACAGACATAACTTAGAAGTTTTCTGACTAGTATAGGCCAAAAAAGCAGGAAAATAGACGGTCTCTCTACCTAGGGATAAGAAATGCTCAGTGTATTATAAGAGAGGAAAAGACTCTGGTTGAAGGCAAAGAGTTATCGGTCTGCACCCCTGCCATGACCATTATGAATGGTTACAACCATCCATGCTGGATCTTTATATATATATATATATATATATACACACACACACATACACAGTATCATTACGGAGGATTTAACAAGAGTATATCTATATACACACACACATACACAGTATCATTACTGAGGATTTAACAAGAGGAGTTAGAGCACCCAAAGGTGAATGAGAACACCTAATTCTTCATGGTGTACAGGGAGATGTATGGCAGAAGGATATCACTGTTGTAGACATGTAAGAAGCTGGAGTTTGATTCAGCCCACTATGCTCCACCAGTAGATATTAAATGGGTGGACTGGCCATTTAATTCAGTTTATTAATCATGTATTTACTTATGTATATTTTATTCCATGATAAAGAATTACAAATGAGAACACGCACCCAACATCACTTTTATACTCTGTACTGCTCACTCCAGCCTCCTGTCCCGGAGAACATAACTGAACCACTAATCTAAAAAGGAAAGGTCTAGGCTCCCTTTGACTACGGATGTCCAACTACTACCTAGAGGGGCCCTACTATGATCCGCCGCAATCCGCCAGCCTTCCTATATGGACATCATCCCTGTATTTTATAGATGTAATCCCACTGTTTATTTTGCTTTGAGCGCTGCGTGTCAATACAAAATTCCTCTATAGCCGTACGGCGAGCCGAAATATGATAGAATTGTCATAAAGTGCAGATTCCTTAGCTGGTTTGAATTTCCTATGAACAAAAGAAAAAAACTCAGATGAGGCATAAACTTGTACACTTCATTTCTGTTCTGTAAACCACGAAGAGGCCAAAGCAGTGAAGTGAGGAATGTGGTTTTATTAGTTGGCTGATAGAGTGTTGCGGGGTCATATTGCTGGCAAGTGGGTGAGATCTGCTGAAGGTCAGTTTGGGTTTCATGTACCACTCCAAACAGCGTTCCAGATGTTCCTACAGAAAAGGCACCCGAGATTAGGGTAGGGATCTCCAGCAGCCACACAACAATAGGCAAGGGAGGCTTGAATGGATGTGTTTATTTAGACAGCTAAGCCCAGAATCCTTTGCAGCTTTGGCGTGTTTGACATATGATATTCCAACATATTGAAACTGGCTGAGAAATTTCAGCTTTCAGAAGAAGTCAACGTTGGAAGATTATGATTTTTTTTACCCTATGAATAAATTATAGGTCAAGGAAAGATCTAGAAAACTTTTTTTATGCCTCGCGTTCTTTCTGTAGGCTGCGGAAAGGCGATTGTGTTGAAAACTTTAAGCATGACGAGTGAGAATTTGTATATTACTGTAATCCTAATAAAACACTTAAACGATATTTCTGTCAAGTCATCCCAATAAGATATGTTTACCAGTTGTCTGTGCTATTATGGTTGACTTTTCAAGAAAACATATTAGGTGTTAACTGAACTACTGGGTGGTATGTTCATGGAAAGGCTTTTAATGCACGCCATATTTAAAGGAAAAATCCACTAAAAAAAGGTTTTCATTTCCAAATTATTATAATGGCTGCTGCCTGCCTAAACATTTATTTTTCTCTGCAGACAGTTTTATCAGCATCTCCCATCAATCCTGGCTGCTTAGACTAAACAATGTGACTACATTTTTGAAACCTTCATTAATAGTCTATGTGGTATGTGCCCCACCTACTCGCAATGCAATAGCTTCCTATATGTTCTTAAACATGAGGCTGTGAAAGCTTACCACCTAAATACATTCCAAAACACAAGGTAGGCAGAGTCTTACAGTTTTTTTATTAAGAAAGCAGCCACAACCCGAGTAGAAAAGCCTGCTTTAAAAAAGGACCCTTGCTCTCTGTTTGGAAGTAGTGGTCTCTTTACAGAGGTCCAACATGCCACTTGCTGAGTGGGAGCTAAAGCTCTCCAATCAGCAAGAAGAATAAGCTTTGCTGTCTGCAGATCTATAGGTCTGACTCAGCAGGTGGCATCTTGGCCCTATGCAGAGGGGTTACTGCTGCCCCATAGAGAACAAGGTTCTTTCTCTGTAGAATGCTGAAAGAAGATTGACTTTATCATTCAGGCTGTGCTTGCTTTCTAAATAAAACAAACTTAGCTGATTCAAACTAAAAGTTCAATTGGGCTTTAAAGTAGATCTGTCATGAGAGCTGCCATTGCCGCCCTCTTTCACAAAATGCTAATTGCCTGACTGTCTACACAGCTGGACAAACAGTTAGTCAATGAATAGTTAGACTTCATTACCTCTACTTCTTCTACCCATGGCTCAAAAACATATATAGGAATGTTAAAAAAAAAATAACGGTGTGGTAGCTCCCCTAATTTCTCTTCACTTCTGTCCTAAAGGCACAAGAGGAAGTGAGAGGAAAACGTAAATTTAAGGAGGATTACCGTCCTAGACATTTGTCACTGGAACAGGTGGTCTCATTGAAAGATTTCTTTTTCTGGTGATAATGCAAAAAATTTGAATTTCCCATAACGTTCTGTATTGGTAGCAATAGTCATAGCCAGGGAAAAAATTGACAGGGGTCTAACCTATCCTTAATCCTTCCCTACTCTATCTTAAATTAAAAAAAAGTTTTAAATAGACATACACTTTAGGATATTTAAGTAAAATTATGTTCAGGTGTTTGTGAATGTACTTTTCCATATACAGTAAACTCTCAGTTATTCGGTATTCAATTGTTTAGAATCCACTGTGCAAACTTGGAAATTTTGCCCATCTTTAGCCGCCTACAGTAATCTTTAATGTGATGTTCCAGTAGGTGCATGAATGTCGAGGAGGGTGTTTCCCCTCAATTGGGAAGATATCCTCTAATTTCCTGTTGGGACTTCAGGGCAAAAGTGAAGGGAAATCTCCCCAACAGGCAACAAATAAACCCTGCCCACTCTATGCTAAACTAAAAATGTTTATTTGGCTATACATACTCTTGTACTGAAACAAGCGCACTTATATTGTCCTGTCATACATGTTTTTGTCTAAATCAGCTATACCCATACCTAGTCTAAAAAGATTAGAAAGTTCAGTTGGCAATTGGATAATGCCCAAACCTGTGTATACCTTTGCACCTTTATTAGTGCTGTATCGATAAAGGCGATGAATCCTGCTATTGGGTTTAGTAAGGGAAGATGTTAGATATTGCCTGATCCCACTGTGTTCAGCCCTTTACTGCCCTGCACATCCCCATACTGACCCTTGAGGCTACCTACCACATTTAGTGGCCAGTGGCCGATGGCAAACTAAAGAGAATTGTAGGAGTGGACCACAGTGCAACCATGCAAGGTCGGATCACTGTTTGTATTATAGGGCGTCCAGGGATTGGGAGGTCGTGAAATACTCTGAAATAAAACTAATACATTTTAAAGGCACATGAAGGTGTCTGCTGTATCAACCTGAATTGGATCTACAGGTTTACCAGTAGGCTCGATTTTAACTGAAAAATGTGTTACAAGATTGAGCTCTGTGTGGACTTGGAAGGGACCACCACTTGATTGGCCTGCATTGCATGAAATAACTAATTTCCCTCAACCGCACACAGAAAAAAGATTTTGCAGAAAAACATATTTGCAGACAGGTGCCCTTTCCTTTCCCAGGGTCAAAATGCTGAGAAGAATTGTCTATTTAACCCAAAAAAATGCACCAAAAGAAGAAAAAAAAGCAAACACAGCTAACTACATAGGCACTCACTATAATTTCATTTTTTTCCTGCAGCTCTCTTTTAAATTCTGATGTCGGTAATAATATACTGAAAGCAGGCAGTCAATAAATAAATCACTAGTAAATTGGTATATGGGGGCACAGCACGCGTCTTGTATCAGATGATGAATAGGCTTGCCGTGCTCCCTTCAAGAAGACACGCTGTGGGCTGACCTTGCGCACTGATGCATTGAGATCGGTATGAGTATTCTGTGGGCTTTCTGGCCGTGGTCCAGGACAATGTTGAAATCTAATTCTAATTATCTGCAAAACTTCTTCTGCTTGTTGGCTAGCTTCATCTATACAGTCAAGTGATACTTTTACATTCTTGGTGTATAACTTTTAGATGTGGTAGAAATCTACTTGCAAATATCCTTGACTGTTCCAAACCCAAATATTAACCCTGATGTAATCAAAAACTTTTTGTTGTTTAGCCCTCCTAAATTTATAAATGTTGGCTTTTGAAGCTGTGAAGATTGTTAATATAAAAATTAGCTAACTGTAACCAGACAGCCATTGTTAGTCAGTGTGACCCATACTATGACTAGGTTCCAAATTATCACATGATTGTGGGAACTTCCTGACATCTCTAGACATTCTATGGCTGACACCTTTCTCAAACTGCGTTTATTTTTTCATGGCCGACTCCTGTGATGGACTATAATCTCAATACAAATGAGTAAACTTAACATGAGATTGTAGTCCATCACAGACGTGAGCTTGAAGTGGTTACTACTTTACAACACACACAGGGACCATGGGGAACAGAAGTAGCCCCCCTCCAGAAGGAAGGACAGTGTCAGCACCAATTCAGAGATGATTTGAGGATCTACAGCCGAGTGATACACAAATAAGATACATTGATGTTTATAGTTAAGGTATCTAAATGTATTTTTAAGATTTAACTCCTTAGTTTAGTGTCACTTTAAAGGAGAACTATGGGGTTAAGGCTTTTCCCCATAGTTCTCCTTAGGGTAACGGGAGGACACAAACTAGCGTCCTCCCGTCACCCTAGGCTCAGTATACCGCGAGCTGTAGCTCGCGGTATATTGAGACGCCGCAGTATACGAGCTGCTGCTCGCGGTATACTGAGACGCCGCAGCTGAAGCGGATCCCGACAATGGTGACGGGATCCGCCCAGCTGCGTGACTGACAGCTGGCTCTGCCTATCTAGAGACAGAGACAGCTGTACCCGCCCCCTCCCCAGTCTGTTCCACCAGTCAGGGCTGGCGGATCGGAGCGAGAAGGGGGAGAATCCAGCCCCTCCCCCTGTTACGGCAGAGAGCAGTGACAGGATCGAGACGTGAGCGAACGCCGGTATGTGTTCGCTCACCTACCGATCTACTGAGCCGACCTGTGACAGTCTCATTGTCACAGGTCGGCTAGAACTATGAGGTGAGTGAAAAGCACTCACCTCAAAGTTCTCCTTTGTCATGTTGCACCTACTGGAACATCACATTAAAGATTACTGTAGGCAACTATAGATGGGCAAAATTTCAAAGTGGGCAAAGTGGATTCTAAACAACCCCAACAGGATTGCAAACTTGTGTTCACTGCATATACAGTAGATATATACAGCACATTTCTGGATCCCCTTTTCTTCCTCAGCAAGCGGATCCTGAAACATGTTATCTATACAAACCTGTGGTCAGGTTAAAGAAAGTAATTAATCCTGCTAAGAGTGACTCTGTCTGAAATATTTTGACTGATACTGAATGGAAGTGGTGCGTCTATGGAAGTTCAATTGAAGCTTACAAACAAAAACACGTATATGCATTCTAAAGTGTGTAAAAAGCTGACATGTACATTTATTACTGTTATTAATTATATTCCCCCAAAGCACCAGCCCAAAATCCAAGGCACAGACTGAAGAGAAGGACCGCTGCAGTCTTTGTAAGATCAGAGGTCGTTCTGCAGTGGTCCAACACACCCCCTGCAAAGTCAAAGCTACAGTTATGCTTATGCTCTTTAATGATTGGCGGGCTCTTGCTGAGGCTCAGGGGCATGTTGGGATGCATCAGACATATTGTTGGTCCTGCAAAGAATGCAACTGTCCTTTTATGCAACCTGCTACCTGCGCCTTGAATTTTGGGCTGGCGCTGGGGAGCATCTTAAGAATTAAGAATGGTAAGCAGTTTACATTTAAGCTTTTTACATACTATTGGATGTATCTCTCTGATTCTTTAAGCTTCAATAATGTTTATAGAAGTCTACTGAAATTGTGGTTGTGCTCAGTAGGCTGGTTTTCCTGTGGAAGCCACAGACAGCTGTTTTGGGAGCCATACAAACAGCCTGACATGTATTGTAGGAGACTTAACTCGTGTGTCCATGTCTGCAACACTCCTTTGTATTAAAGCCCAAGTTGAAAACCCAGACGCTTCCATGCATAGGGCTGAATGAGATTCATAAGCTGGCTTACATCCAGAGTCACTCCTGCCTTGTCATCTTTAATATTCACTATTTACAGGGCTTGCATTGTACTGATATAAAGTTCATATAAAGAAGAGATATACAACCTTTCCTTCGGAATAATCTGTTCCATGTTTCCTGCCACATACTGAATGTATTAAAAGGAGAAGACAAGTCCTGATCATGTGCAACGGATGACTGCTATAGGTATAATCCTTTACAGAGTTACATACATAGTTTAAGTGTATCTAAATACAAAAACATGTCTTTCTTTTAGTTTTGGATAGAGTGGGGAAGGATTAGAACCCATGGTGAGTTGCCACCAGAACAGGAATAGAGGGGAGATCTTCCAACAGGGACACTTGTTCCATTGAGATTTTCCACACCTGGGAGAGTTTATCCTGTTACTACCTGTGTGTGTCTACATGACAGGAACTGCATGAAATCCCCCCCTCCCCCTGAAAAAAAGGGGTTTTAACCAACCAATTCTGACTCTATCCAAAATGAAAAACAAGTTTTGGCTTTATATATACGTTAACTAGGCTGATAAAGGCTTATGTCCATCACATTCAACCCCCTCAACTCCCATGGCTTTGCAAAACGAAACCCTCAGAGCATCTGTGACCAAATTAATCTCACAGGGTGAAAAAAAATCTATTGTTATTTTTAGAAAATTAAAGTGACACTAAACTCAGGCGCTAAATCTTAAAAATACATTCAAGAGCCTTAACTATTAACAAAAATGTATCTTATTTGTGTATCACTCGTCTGTAGAGCCTCAAATCAACATTTATTTTTTTTCATTTCATTTTGCTACAAGCGACAGAACGCTCAGAAGTGAACAGGGGTCACTGAAAACAACAGGATTTCTCCTGAAGATTTTCATACGAAAACTCATTAAAAAAAATCTCATCGGAACACTTGATAATGTCATCAGAGACTTGACAAGCGCCATGTGAAATTTCGTTTGGTTTTAACATTCGATTTTGGAATGAATGGAGCTTCCTGAATGAAAACCACATTTACTGTTAGAATTTTGTTCCTTCAGCTAAATATTTCCATCCAGCCGCTTCGATTTTTTCGAGATCAATTGATGTTTTGACCCCATTAACTATTAAAAAAAATGTAATGATCTTTCCAAAAACAATTTTCTAACTGTGTATAGACAGTTTTAGGCATTTGAGCTACAAAACGCTCAGGTGTGAATGGGAACCGTGTTAATGAATTCGGAGGTGCATTCATTTGTTTCCTTTCTATCTGCCTGGAATTTGTCTTTAATCCAATCACTCACTGTGCTTCTCCTGTAAAGCTCGCTCATTAGGTTCATTTAGTCTAGCCAGTGATAAATATTTGCAGTAGGCACATGTTACTAAAGTATAAATAACTGTCAATCTACCAACATTACACATTCCTATAAATATAATACACAGCAACGCGTTTCAGTCGCCTGTTTCCTGATTCACCTTCTATAAATAAGCTTGTATATGTGAAGTAAAGTGTCTAATTGCTAAACGTTTCCAGGACGGATCATTAAAGGGATATAAAAGGTTAGCACACGATTGTTAAACTCGACTGTTTCATTTAAAACAGACAGTAGTCCCTTCAAAGTTTAAACGCCTTAGTACCGGAGCAATTTTTACATTTTTGCACACACAGATTTGCTAAAATCTGATTTTTTTGATAGAAAATTACTTTAAACCCCCAAACAATGATATATTTTCTGAAAGCAGAGGCCCTGTAGAATATAAAAATGGTAGCTGCATTGTTTTAATGTTGCATGATACTTGTGCAAATGTTTATCAAATCGATATTTTTAGGGGGGAAAAAAACAAACAAACAAACCTCTAAAATGAATTTTAGTGCACACAAACACAATTTTATACCCAATTTTTAGGTAAAATATAAAAGATGGGGTTACATCGAGTATATAGATACCAAACATACCAAGCATTAAAATTGTGCATACCCATGCAATGGTGAAAAACTGTGGTACTCAAAACTGTCCATAGGCGACACTTTAGAAGCCTAAACTTAAAAGAGTTAACAATGCCCCAACATTATTGTTCTCACGCCGATGTTTCCAGTGATACCTAATGTATATGACGCAATCATGGTTTGCATACATGTGCATTTCCTACGTGTGTGTTCATTTACATGCAGAGGGCAGGGACAGCAGAGTTGATTTTAATTTTTCAAAATTTCTATTTACTTTATTATTTTTTACTTTTTTAAAACGTTTTAATTTTTTTCACTTAAAAGAGAACTATGGGGTCAGTGTTTTTCCCCATAGTTCCCTTTAGGGTCATGGGAGGACATATACTAGCGTCCTCCCCTATTGCCCGCGATATACTGCGAGCGCCGCAGAGGGGACAGATCCCGACATTACTGTCGAGATCCACCCAGCTGCGTGAGTGACAGCGGGCTCTGCCTATGTCAAGGCACAGCCAGCTGTGCCCACCCCCTCCTCCGCTTGTTTCTCCACTCAGTGCTGGAGGATCGGAGAGCGGAGGGGGGAATCCTTGCGGGGAGCGGTGACCGACAATCACTGCTCACTGCAGGGAGACGATCTAGAAGTAAGCAGATCGGTGCATGTTTCTGCTCACTTCCCGATCAATAGAGCCGACCTGTGACAGCTTCTTCACAGGTCAGCTCTAACTATGAGGATGAGTGGAAATCACTCACCTCATAGTTCTCTTTTAAATTTATTGCTATCATAAAGGGGCTAACATGCCCCTATGTGAAAGCGTTTGGAGGTGACAGGTTCTCTTTATGTTGTTATGTAGTAAGTAGTTCACCATGCCTGATGAAGGGACGCTGACTGGCCCCGAAATGTTGCTTTACGACGAGATGTGTGCACATCAATAAAATGACCACTCGTTGAAGATGTTACTTTGGTGTTCTGGTGATATACTTTACTACTTGGATTTGAAGTGGCGTCCATCCACTATCACTGCAGCAACCGCTTTAAAAGGGACATACCAGTAAGGAGTGCGGTGGAAACCACTTTGGAACTGTAGCGCTCACCCCCGAAGGAGCCGCTGAATATTGAAATAGGTTCTCCTACCTGTTGGTTCCAGCTGCCAGTCCCCTTTGATCAGCAACAGCACACCGACACTCACGGACAGAACGGCTCGAGTCTTAGGGTCTTTTTAGGGTATTTATTTGCAACATCAATAGGAGAGAGAGGGTTTAGGGTCTGTAGGATGCCATAGGAAATACTTCGGAGGACAGCTTTCTCCCCTAGCAACCGCTAAGGCCGAAATCGCTGCGATCTGGTCCCAGGGACCAATAGTAGTAGTAGTAGTAGCACTGTGAACAGATACCTGGAATAGGGTGTGGGATCTCCCTTGTGGGTCCCAGACGGACGCTCGCACCAGCTCCTCTGCGGTACCCCTCAACAAGCGGACTCCTCCTCTGACCCAGCTTCCATCAGGTATTTTCCTTAGCAACAGGATCTGGAACTTCTGTGCCCTCAGCATCTGCAACTGCCAAGGAGCACTCCAGTTAAATGAGAGTATCTTCTTAGAACAAGGCACCCATCACCTGCCACGTGCATGGGCCCAGCAAAGTATCAGTGTATCCTAGGCCTCTAGGCCCCTCAGCACCTGTCATGTGCTGAGGCCCAGGCTAGTTTCCTGCATCACACACAGTCCTCCTAGGGCAAGGCCCCTAGGGGGAAGAGAGCTCTCCACAGTGTCCCCAGACCTTTTATTACCTGCCCTCAGCATGCCTCTGAGTCATCCTACTCAGGGATTGGCTAGGGTCAGGTGCATAGTCATAACCTGAGGGTGGATCCTCCCTCACTGTATGCCAAGGCTCCCTTTTCCTCAGCAACAGGAGGAGCAATCAATCCAGCGACTCAGGGACACCTATAGAATGCAGAGCTCTGTATAATCAGTATCTAGACTGGTTACAGTCCAGGTATCTCTAAATTGAATAGCGACATTTTAGAGGGCGCTACAGAACAGGTTCTCTTTATGGAGACATCAGGGGTGTATTAGACGCCTGATGTCTCCCCTGCCCTCCAACACAGACAATCAAGCACAGGAATGTGCTCAATCGCCTGTGTAACCGGCACTTTAGCCGGCTTTTGACAGCTCTAAAACAGGAAGTGCTGAAAGCACAGCTCTGACTGCTTAATCCATCACAGAGCAGAAAGGGGAACAAATATTCCTCGGTCTGCTCCCTCTCTCCATCGTGCTGCTCAGATCATTTGTATTGAACAAGCATCGCCTGTCAAAAAAACCCAATACCTTCATCACGGTTGCAGCAGCCATGACCTTGGTATGACCACTTCAGAACAATAACGTATATATATTCATACAGCGATCCTGAAGTGGTTAATTCCAGTTATACCATTCAGCAACTAGTAAAAATATCTATGGGCTTAGAAGCAGGCGCATCCACTGTCAGCCGGCTATAATCCGAGCACAGGTCGGCAATCGGTCCATGTCCAGACTGTGGGCCAGAGAGGGACAGACAAAGGGTCGGATACAGCCCGTGGGCCGCAAAATGCCCAAGACTGGTCTAGGCTCACAGCAAGTGGGTTGAATTATGTTCAACCCAGAAGAAAACAAGCATCCAGTGGTGGATCGGTAGTTTCTGCAGGGGTCAGCACTGAACAAAGGATTAGTATTGCACCAAGAGCAGCTTTTTTACATTTAAATAGAGAGCTAGCAAATAATTATTTAAATAAGTACATTGCAGTAATACATTAAAGGTAAGCCATATGGCTTGGTCATTGTCTGTGTGCAAAGGACAATAATGGGTGGAATGGGTGTTCCCAGAAAGACACAGAAAGAAGACTGACAGTGTTATTCAATGAAAGGGTAAAGAGTTTGGCGAAGGCAGGAGAAGTGAACAGTCTAGGCCAAAATAGCCGATTTGGAAACATTCTCCAATTCAGCTCACTTTCCAGTTCAGCTATGTTTTCCTAAATTGTTGCCTTCTCCAAACTCTTCACCTTTTTGTGAATAACCTTGTATGTTTTTCTCCCTTCCCCATTTTACAACAAAAATACAAGTTATGGTTGCTATTTATGTAAACGTTTTGCCATCACTTCCTGACTATTATCATAAAAATGTTTGGGCTGGAATTTGGATTTACAATGGGAGCCTTGTCAGGTGCCTGTTTCGATTACACAAAAGATTGGATCCAGGAGGCGTCCTGAGGCTGGGGGCCACCAAGAGCGGAGACCAGGTGACACCCTGCCGCGCGGTCATCTAATTGACGCCTGCCGGTGGCCATCTTGGTGATGGATGCCAGCAGAGAGAGGGGGGGGGGGGGTTCCCCCGGAGGGATGAGGTATGCCGCTGGGTCCCCTCCTCTCTCCTGACATTGTCATGCTCTTGGTCCATGACTGAGTGTCCGACTTTTTAGAGGGGGTAACACCAAAATGACTGTCAGTCGCACCCCCCTTGTAACGCCACTGGATGGAGCTTCAGTAACAAGAATGCTCCCAGGCTGTCTTATGAGTTTTCACCAGCAGGTGGTGCTGCAGGGGAAAGGTGTAATTGCAGCTCATGGTCCAGATAAACTTGGAGCCTCAAGGATTCAGATCAGAACCCTTTATAATAATAACACAGAGGAGGTATAAACTGGTATTCCCAGTTCAAGAGTAAAATCCCTAAACCCATGTATTATTTAGCTATAACGCATTTATTGGATGGCTTCTGTCCAAATGCACATCATAAGTCCAATGGCATGTTATGAGCTGTGGCATGTTGTAAGCTATGGTATGTTATAAGCTATTTCATTCAATTGTTGTATATACTTTATGCATATTTCTGCTTCATAATGCCATGTACAGCTTGCATCTTACACATGAATGGAAATGCAATGCCTGTATAATATGGAATGAGTAAATAGAAGACAGCGGGAAGATGGATGGCTGTGTGGAAATTATATATACATTATTTACAGTGGGACAATCAGAGGCTGTGACGGGAATCCAGATGTAGTTTGCAGGGCTCTGGGGAACAGGCAAAGCTGAATCTGATTAGGAAAGTTAATAAACTAAATTGAGTAGCCAAATATGCCTTGAGATCTTTATATTTTTTATATGGTCCCTCAGGCATCCCCAACAAACACCAGTTACATATGAGATTTAGAATGTTCAGACATTGGTACTCTGTGATCTTTGGCAGGGGTTATCCACTATAGGGATCAGTGTTTAGACTAATAATAATGTTAACTCCCAAAGCAGGAATCAGACTAACCATTTGCATAAAATATGTATATTATAGTCAAGAAAAAATATTTTCTTCTTCACAAAACAGAAAGAACATGAAGTATTGAGGTCAACATGCACCTCTCTGGCATCTGTGTGCATCCCCTGTATCAACTGCCTAGCTGCAGCAGCTGGGAAACAGACAATAAGGGAATGGAATGGGCCTGTCAGCTGCCACATAGAATGGATCATGAAACCTTGTATCATCCGTTCTACATCTACCAGAAGGGAAACATCTTTTTTTCCCCTTTTTTTATTACTGCATGAGCAAAAACTGTTCAAATCTCAACTACTCTCAAGGATAACAAAGGTTCTACAACCCCAATTCAAAAAAAGTTGGGACGCTGTGTAAAATCTACATAAAAACTGCACATGATCTGCACATACTCATAAACCCAGATTTTATTCACAATAGAAAATAGAAAACATATCAAATGTTTAAACTGAGAAAAGTTACCATATTAACCAGTTGACATCCGCGGTGTTAAACCCCCTTCCCATCCAGGCCATTTTTCAGTATTCAGCGCTGCGGTAATTTGACTGACATTTATTCCGTCATGCAGCGCTGTACTGAAATGAATTTTATACCCTTTTTTGGGGACAGATAGAGCTTTCTTTTGGTGGTATTTATTCACCACTGGGGTTTTTATTTTTTTACTATATTAAGGAAAAATCACCGAAATTTAAAAAAAAAAACAGTTTCCCCTATATTAAATGATAAAACATTTATTATTACCCAATTTTTTGGTAAAATATAAAAGACGGGGTCACGTCGGGTAAAAAGACACCAAACATGTCAAGCCTTAAAATTGCGTGCGCGCGCAAAACCTCAAAAAACGATAATACCCAAAATTGGCCATAGGCGACGCTTTAAAAGCTGTTACCGCTCATCAGTTTAGTGTTATCAGTGATTGATGGCCCTAAAATGATTGCTCTCACTGCGACGTTCGCGGCGATATGTAACATGTGTAGCGCAATTGTAATTTTTGCGCGCTGGGGCACCGGACGCGTATTTACGTTTATAGGCGCGTAAACGTGGGGGTGGGGGAGTTAAACATTTTGGGGGGTTTTTTCCCCTTTTTTTATATCTGACTTTTATTTTATTTTACTTTTTTATATGTGACTTTTATTTATTTTTATTTATATTAATTTTTTTGCACTTATTGTTATTGCTATTATATAGGGGAATAACAATCCCCTATATAATAGCAAAGGCACACTGACAGGTCCTCTTTATGGAGACATTAGGGGTCTCTAGGACCCCTAAAGTCACCTGTGGACCCCAAAAGAAGCTGATGAAGCAGAGATGCGGACGCAAACGAGCACATATAGGCGATCGGCTATGGACCCGCTGATCGCCTATATGTGAAACACCCGGTACCGGGTGTTCGCATTGGACGGGTCTTTTCTGCCCGTGCGTGCCCGCAGTGCCGTCCGTCCGTTTTTCTACTACGGGCGGACGGCAAGAGGTTAAGAACAAAAATCAGGTCATAGTATTTCACATAGTATTTGAGGTTGAATAAAGACGTTAGTCCGTCAAGTCCAACCTATTAGTATCTCATTCTAGGTCATTTTCAAATTAATGGCAGCAACACGTCTCCAAAGAGTTGGGACATGGCCTTGTTTACCATGGTGTAGCATCCCCTCTTCTTTTATCAACACTCTGTAAACATCTGGGAACTGAGGAGACCTGTTGCTGGAGTTTTGGGAGAGGAATGTTGTCCCATTCTTGCATGATATAGGATTCTAATTGCTCAACAGTCCTGGGTCTTCTTTGTCATATTTTTCGTTTCAAGATGCGCCAAATATTTTTGAGACGTGTTGCTGCCATCAATGTAAAATGACCTTATATTTTTCTTAAAATGGTACATTTTCTCAATTTAAACATTTGATATATTTTCTGTTATATCTATTGTGAATAAAATATGGGTGTATTTGCAGATTATTGCATTCTGTTTTTATGTAGATGTGGAACCTAACACGGAAAAGCAGACACCTTCATGCATGCTGGTATGTGATTCGTTTATTATGGCAGTACGGGAAGGCCGGATCCATTGGTATATATTTGCTGACATGCCCTCACAGTTAAGGATCTCTTTCTACAAATCTCCTCCAGAAACACAAAGAACATAATTATAACACATCTGATGCTCTCTTGAAAGTGTTTGTTTTTAGAGCTTGTGATAATTCTCTGCTATGTTTCTGTTTGCAGGGTGGGTGTTGACTGATATTAGCTTCCTGGGACAAGACAAAGACAGTTTTTATCTCTGAATTTAACACCTAACAGTAACAGCTTTGTACACACCATGAAAGCGGACATTTTGGGTCATTTGAGATGCTCAATGCAATGTTCTTGAAGGAATTGTAAAGTCCCAGCATATACTACCCTGCTATAACATCAGCATTGTAATAGGAATACATACTAGAATTGTTTATAATGCAATCAAAGCTTACATGAAAAAAATGCCTTTTATGTAGTGAGTGCTTTCAACGACTTCCTGGATTCCCAGTGTGCTTTGCGTCTCTTTCTCTGCTGCTTGATGTGATGCAATCTTGATTTCCCAAGACTACATATACAATCATGCATTTCTTCAAGCAAGCAATGATAATGTTACATTGTGGGAGGTTCAGATGTTGAGTTGTAGTTCAGACAGCAAGTTTAGTTAGAATGGGGACATAAGGAAGTGCATTGAGGAAGTACATCCTGTGGGCCTCTTCAATAAGTAAATTTACAAACTTTTAGATGGATCTGGTTATTAGGAATGGGATGGAAGCGATGGAAAGTCAATATAGAAATACAGATTTATGTTTACTTTTTGACCATAGATTATTATTATTATTATACAGGATTTATATAGCGCCAACAGTTTGCACAGCGCTTTACAATATAAGGAGCACATGACAATTAAAATACAATTCAAGGCAAGATGGTAAGGAGGGCCCTGCCCCTGAGGGCTTACAATCTAAAAGGAGGGGCATGTGATACATGAGGAGGTAGCTGTGTGGGGATGAATTGTATGAGAACGTGATGGTTGAGCGGTTAGGTTGAGGTGGCATAGGCTTCCCTGAAGAGATGAGTCTTAAGGGATCGCTTAAAGGCAGTCGTAGTAGATACCCTTTAAAGCTGAACTCCAGGCAGATATAAAAGATACAGATTACTACTCCCTAATTCATGAATACATGTGCAATATATTCAGTGCAAGTACTTGAATTTGGTTTGGTATCAGCTTCTTGTAGTCCTTGTGCAGTGGATCTCAGACTAGGAAAAGAAGAAACAGCACAAGGAGCCAGTCAGCTGTGCTGTAGTGCTCATGTGATACCAAGGGAAATGCTAATAGGAGGAGAGAGCCAAGTGACAGCGAGATAAGCTCATCAGTCTGCTGCTTCTCTTTTCACTGCACAGTCACAGCCTGGGGGGAGGGAAAAGTCCTTTAAGTGTAACTTAAATACAGCAGAGAAAAATCAGGTCTCTTTGCAAGACAGTGCAGGGCTGTGTAAATCTCAGAACTGGGTGGATAGAATTAAAAAGTCTGTGGAAGGTAAAACAGCTCCTTTCTTACACCTCCTGCTGAGTCAAAGTTAGAGCTTTCCAATAAGCATGAGCTTTGCTGATTGCAGAACTATATGTCTGATTCAGCGGGGGGGGGGGGGGGGGAGAGG
>NW_017306306.1:1560673-1588690 GCF_000935625.1 Nanorana parkeri
GGGGGGGGGGGGGGAGTGGGGGTCAGACCTCTGCAAAGAGACCACTGCTTCCCTACAGGCAGCAAGGGCCCCGCTCTGCAGCATGGTGTCAGTAGAAGTAGACAGGCTTTTCTACCAGGGACTTGCGGTGCGGGAAGGCAGGTGAGGCACATCCTCATCAGTATTATGGAGGAAAAAGCTGTCAGCTGTAAGTCTGAAGCATTTAGATTGGCTTGTAACAGGTTACAGAGCAAGGAAAGCCTCCCCGCTGTGTAACCTGTCATGGACAGAGAGCTGACTGTTAATTACAGGCGGTTCTGCATCCGGCTTTTGACAGGTAGTTAGGTTACACAGCAGCGGGCTTTCCCACTGCTTGTGTAACCTAGTGAGGCAAGAGCTGTCACAGCCTCTACTCTTTGTTAGAGGCTTGAGCTCTGTGAATGGTTTGGACCAATGGCGAAGCGCCATTGGTCCAAGCTGTCCAATAAAAAAAAAACACTGAGACCATCGATCTCGATGCCTAACCATTGAAGAGCAAGTGAGGGACAGGGAGGCTCCCCCTGTCTCTTCCCTCCTTCACACTAGCCAGGGCTTTGTCAGGATGGGGGTGGGGCTTCTGCAGGATATGGGTGGGGCTTATGCATGCTAGGGGCAGTGCTGGGTGTGGTGCTGGGGAATGCCTCACAAAGAAGCCAAGGTACCACATGTCACTGTTTTCTACACAGGCTGTGGCTGCTTTCTAAGGGAAACAAACTGTAAGACTTTGCAGACTTTTTGTTTTGATGCACCTGGAATGTATTTGCGGAGGAGAAAAAGGACCTGGAGGGGATATCAATTCATTACAGGAGTTGGCAATTTGTCATATGTGGAACACATCTATCCATGGTCTGGAGGGTCTTGAGTGTAACAAAATAAAAGTTGCGTCAGGGGGGTCACATGTTTGGGACAGGCCTTGGATACACAGCTTACTACCCTACAGTAGGGTAAGGTAAACATTTCAATACAATAACATAGGCATGGCTGGTATTTGGGGAATGTCAATCCTTTCTCTTACTTTTTAGGATCCAATTTAGCTTCTTACGCATGGCCTTCTGAAATATTTCCCTGATTCCAGCAAAGCGTTGCAGGATTGTTATTATTTACAATGGAGGGAAATGTAGCCTTGAGGTCAAAACCAAGCTGTGTTTATAGTTAATACCAGATTTACCATTTTCTGTAAACATTTTCTTCTAAACCTGTAACATATTTTTCAGTAAAAATTATGATATTCCAGTTTGTTAAGCTGGATTTACACCTTTACGTTTTTGCCTAATGCCTTTTCCATTTAAATTATACAATCGCATGTCGTGTCTTGTTATATGCTTTGAAACATGCACCAAGACACATTATGATGCACATCAACACATGTCAACCCATGCATTATGATGGGCCTTGATATGCAATGCATAGTGCATTGCAACATGTGCCAAAATGCATGGCAATGCAAAGAATCCTCCGTTGGCTTTAAAAGGGGGCACTTGGCATACTTTCCTGATGCCTGTTAAGAGCCTTTTCAAAGTTCCAAGCTGGACTAAGTGCTGAGAAAAGTTCCACGAAAAGCAACGGCTGAAAAAATTATCTGGGGAAAAACATATTTGGGAACATTTGCTATTTAAAAATCATATCACCTCTAATGACGTTTGCCCCATGTGCAGGTGGAGCTGCAATGAAACTAACCAACCTTTGGCATTGACAATTACTGTTCTGACGTTAGTACCGTGATGGGAGCCGGTCACTCATTCTCCCCCTTACCCATTCCTAAGTATTCTTTTCACAGGATGCGGAGTGATTGGACAAGGAGAGATTATGACATTTATCCGCCCTCCTCACATCCAATCAATGAATGCTTATCAGGGAATGCCTTGTATTCTGTTAGAAGAATGCAGGACATTTTATGAAATTGCAAGAGGGAGAAAGAGTGACCCTCTTTGATCAGATTTCAGTGTAAGCGCCATTTGTTCTGCTGAGCGGAAGAATTATAAATAGACCCCTAAAAGTTAAAGACCTTAAATCATTAATGAGGTCTTAGTTGTGATAACAACATATCTTGCACAGAAGAAATAAAACAATGCTGACATTCTGAGGACACTGTGGTGCCCTTGCTCAAAGTGATAGAGGAAAGGGACCACAGTGCCCCCAAAATGTCTGTTTTTTCTTTGTTCTGTGCAAAGTATGTTGGTTTCATAACTGAGACCTAAGTAAAGATTTGAGATCTTTAACTCTGGGAGACTGATTTATAATGCGAACAAAACAAATGACAAACACACTCATCAATTCGTCACCAGCTTTACAGCAAGGTGCACATGGAATGGGCCTTAAAAACTAAAACAGCAAAAAGTTTTCCTGGCACACGCACAAGCCCGCATGTAAAAAAACTTGTCTCACCGCTAAGGTTAAAAATAGAGGTTTGGATACACGTCTTCTGCAGAAAATGTGAAAGCCGCAAAATGTCAAGCAATGACTGATCTGGTGAGTGCGTTTGTCATTTGTTTTGCTTGACTGATCTGGTGCAGTGATGCATGGGGGGGTCTCAGCTGCCATTGGGATGTGCGGGATCCCTTGTGCGTTCCTGTGCCTTTAAGGGAGGTTGGGCTTCCTCCTGACAAACCTGCACCCAATTTATCTTCTGCCCCATGTGCTCCAAGATCGAGACTCTCATAGTTTAGAGTTAGGACCGCACTATATGGAGGTGCCATGGCGCGGCTGTGCGGCTTTCACATTTTCTGCAGAAGACGTGTACCCAAACCTCTATTTTTAACCTTAGCGGTGAGACAAGTTTTTTTACATGCGGGCTTGTGCGTGTGCCAGGAAAACTTTTTGCTGATTTAGAATGCGTTCTCCCAGCGTATAGTTGAGCGAAAGACATTTGCATCACAATACTAGATAAAGCTATGAAGTGTAGGAAATTCCTATGCTCCTCGGCTCCATCTAGTGGCAAGATCATGCTAAAAACGTTATTGCTGTGCACCTCTACATCTAGTGGCACTAATGTTCTGGGACCGTTATTTGCTCAGCTATATTCTGGGTAAATTATTATTATTAATATTAATATACTACAGGATTTATAAAGAGTTAACAGTTTGCGCAGCACTTTACAATAGAAGGAAGACATTACAATTACAATACAGTTTAAGACAAGATGGTAAGTAGGGCCCTGCCTGTGAGGGCTTACAATCTAAAAGGGAGGTGCAAGAGATACATGAGGAGGTAGCTTTGTGGGGATGAGTTGTTTGAGAATGTGATGGTTGATGGTTTAGTTTGAGGTGGGATAGGCTTTCCTGAAGAGATGGGTCTTTACGGATCGCCTAAAGGCAATCAGAGTGGGAGAGAGTTGGACAGGTTGGGGTAAAGAGTTCCGGTGGATGGGAGATAATCTAGAGAAGTCCTGGAGGCGAGTATGGGAGGAGCTGACGAGGGAGATGGATAGCAGTAGGTATTTGGAAGAGCGGAGGGGATGGTTAGGGTGATACTTTGAGACAAGGTTTAAGATATAGCCGGGGGCAGAGTTATGGATGGCTTTGTAGGTCATTGTTAATATTTTGAATTTTATCTGTTATAGATCAGCCCCTCTGTGTTCTTGCCATCTTTTTTTTGGGGGGATTTGGTTGGTATCACCGTTGGACACACACCCTACTTAAGGCGTAAAAGAAGAAAGCCTGGGATGTATTTTTATTCAGCTATATCTAAAATGTATTCACACAGACTTGTGCTGAGTACTACAGTAAATACACATCATTTGTATCTTGTGTCATTTTCTTAATGATTTTCATATATTGTTTGGAATGTGTAGACTGTCATAGAGAACAGTTCTATAATTATGAACCTCGGGCTGAAATCTCTTCTGCACTGAGCTTTGATTGCTAAGAGAATTATTTTTCTGTAAATCATCAGCAAAAAATGTGGACACACGCTGTTATTGGGCAGAAAGATCTAGAACTCTTTTCAGGAGTTTCAATGATTTATTTGAAATCGTTTCTTAAATTACTGCTCTGCTGCAATCCATCATGACCCCTTAACGTGCAGGAAAACCCTTAACAATGAACTTCTCTTATTTGCTCCCTTTTGCTCTGTTAAATCTACCATTGAAAATGTCTTGTTATATCTGTCTGATAAGTGCAAAAAATACAAGTTAATCCTGCCGGAAATCCAGTGAGGTCCTAACTCCCTGTGCTGCACTTAAATATTGTTATCCACCCTGCCCAGTTTACCACTGTGAACTACAGAACTCCACTCCCTGCCATGCTATGGATCTTTAAGCAAGTAAAAAGCACTTACACATGTTAGATGAAATGTTTAAACTGATATTAAAACTTACATTTTAATGAATAAGTTATTTCAAATGTCATTGAAATAACATTCAGTTTTTTGCTGCTCCTTCTTGTATTTCCTCTTCCTTTCCATCCAGAATAGCAGATCCTGTGACCTGTCAGGAGAGGGAGCCTTGACTGCTGGAATCAAGCGGTAAGGATGTGGTCAGTAAAATGGACCCATCCTGTATAAGGGGGCGTAATCAATTATTAATTTGGGGGGAATAGCTTACAAAGGCGGAGACAAGCAAAGTGTTAAAAGTGGTAGGAAGTGGGCTTGATGGCCTCTTGGGAGTCGACCAGCAAGCTGAACATCCCAGACCACCCTCCCATATATATTTTATTTACAAAAAAAATTCTAACTTGTCACAGCATTGTTGGCATGTTTTTGGACCTTGCCAGCTTAATCTATTACCACGTTAACTTTGAAGTTTGGGTGATCACTTTTCTCCGTGACTGGCACAAGTTAATGTAAATGGAAAAAGAGAGTTATGTTTTATATAATGATAATATGTCCATAAAGCTGTGGCCTTGCCCTCCCAACAAAGTTATATTGTCTAGTATTCATTGGTGGTGGGAGGGCAAAGGGTAAATAAAGTGTTTTACTATGATTCTCAGCAGTCATGAGCTTGTCCCTAGGTGCTGGTCCTGATGTCTGCTCTTAGGGTGGCTCCTTTCCCTTCTAGGCACCCATGTGTGGGTGCTCCTGGTTTGTGCTATGGACGAGTCTCTTTGCGTCCCTTTCCTCTCTCCAGCATTTGTAGCCTAGTGCACTGTGCATGTGAAGCATGAAAATCCGGGATGCCTGGCATATTTTCTTACAGCTCTTTATACGTCACAACATTCCAAAACATGAGCCAAGGCTGAGACACAAAAATGCGACATCCTGAAAGCAGAGAGGGCTCGGAGACTAACGCTTGAACAATAGTGAGATCACCAAGGTATAATTAATAAGCAAGTACAAGTCTAAGCTTCAGATCAACCACATGACAAGGGTAGAACATTTATCCCAGTCCACCTCCCAAGCCCTGCTATGCCACCCCTCCCCTTAAACTCCCAAATACTTTACCCAGGAAATAACTAGATAGACCCAGATTGGAGTTAAATGGCTATAGTGGCATTTTATTACAAAAATACAATAATACATATATCAGTTATAAGGGAGCATTATGGGGCGAGTGAAAAACACTAATCCCCATAATTCAAGCCGACCTGTGACACTGAAGCTGCCACAGGTCGGCTCTATTGATCGGGAAGTCAGAAAACACATACCACCAATCGCTGACTTCCCGATCATCTCTCTGTAGTGGTCAGTCATCACTCACTGCAGGGATTCCCCACTCCACTCTCCCTTCCTCCAGCGCTGACTGGATTAACGGACAGGGAAAGGGGTAGGCACAGCTGGCTCTGGCTCTAGAGAGGCAAAACCAGTTGTCAATCAGCCAGCAGGGTGGATCTCAACAGTATTGTCGAAATCCAACCCGACTGCGGCGTGGCTCTGCGCCCTCATCATATAGCGGGCAATAGCCTGCTATATGCTGAGTTTTGGTTTACCGGAGGACATTAGTATATGTCCTACTATGACCCTGTAGGGAACTATGGGCAAAAAAGGTTGCCCAATAGATCTCCTTTAATTAATCAGGCAAATAAGGTTGCAGGTCTATGAAGGCAGGGCCACCAACTCTCCTTCATTTCTGCGGATCGCATTAACTTTCTAGGCCACAACACCTCAGAGATCAACTTCATAAAAATAATTTTAGGTCCACCCCAGCTGACCACAATGAATTGAGAACACCATACCAGTGATTGGTCCCCCTGAAAACAGTCCAACCAGCAACTCTTCAACCAATAAGGTAACCAATAAGTTACCTCAATTAATAAAAACTAATATAACCTTTTAACCCTTTGAGCTCCCTGTCTCCCCTGTCAACTCAACTTGAACTCGTGTCAACAAGCCATTGGGCCCTCAAAGCAAAATCACCTCAAACCCTTGAGGTGATTTTGCTTTGAGGGCCCAAGACTGTATTTAACTGAACTAAACTAAAAGTTCAATTGGGTTTTAAAGGAAAAACACCCCTTTGATATTATTGCTTCGCTCTTCATGTGGATTGGCTCAGTGATGAACAGACATGGTGCATCCATTTTAGGTCCAATGTCAAAGTGGATTTCGCATCTACATTCCCTTATCTCCTACAATAGCCATTTTAGTAGCATTAGAGAACACATTGCCCCTTTATAATTGGATTAATCAGAAGTTATTCTAACAGAGACTTTTCGAGTAATATGCTTCACATACATGGAAACTGAAAAATACTCCTCTACATGATCTCCCAAATCATCTGCAACCATCCAGCCAAATTATCATATTTTCACCACTATTAGCTTAATGAGTATAATGTGTTTTACATCAGAATATATGGGCATCGCTTACATTCCTCAACCTGCAATTTCAAACAGATGTCTGAGTCCCCTCCCCGACCCTCTCTGCCGGCTTTCATGTGGTTTTTATTTAAATGAATGATCCTTTTGGTACCACAGACATAAATCGTTTACACTTATCTCAATAGCACCACTTAATCACTGAACGGCATACAGGCAAGGACAATGAATCTCAGATATACCAGCCATGTCCAGTTAGTGGTTTAGTATTAGTAGATTATTTCCACCTTTGGATACATGTCATTGATAAATGTTACATCGTTTTACACCAACATAAATTTAGTTTTATTCTTGGTTTTTGTTTTCTTATTTTCCCACTTTTCCTTTCAATGTCTATAAAAAAAAATGTTCATGGTCAGTGCAGAGGCGTATCTACAACAAAATGCGCCTCCGGCGTCACGCCCAGATCCTGGCAACCAGTGACATCACTGGTTGCCAGGAGCTGGGAGGGACACTGGCCACTGTGTCCTAGGTTGTCAAGCTGGGTAGAGAGATGTATAAGGGCCATACACATCTCCCCACCAGGCTCTCAGCAACATGGGACGCTCTGGCAGGTATCCCACCCGCCTAAACATCTTCACCGCCCACTGGTTACCAAGAGCCGGATGGGGAGATGTGTATGGACCTTACACATCTCCGCTCCCAGCTCTTAGCAACCTGGGATGCTCTGTTTGCTGTCCCGCTCTCGGTTCGTGGCAACCATTGATGTCACTGGTTGCCAAGAGCTGGGTTGGACACCACCTAGAGCATTCCTGGTTGCTAAGAGCTGGGCGGGGAGATGTGTAAGGTCCATACACATCTTCCCATCCAGCTCTTGGCGACCAGTGGCCGGAAAGATGTGTAGGTATGCGTAATGCCTGCCAGTGCGTCCCATATTGCTAAGAGCCAGGTGGAGAGATGTGTATGGACTCTTAGCAACTTGGTGGCACCGGAAATAAATGGTGCGATCATGTAAATGGTAGGAAACATTAATAAGAAGTATGGTTTGCTATTGATGGAGGAAAGAATCCTTGACGTCTTCTTTAAGCTCTGGTTACTGAACGTGTGATACACAGATAAGCACTGCGAGGATGAATCATGAAAATAACCATGTGCTCCAAAAATCTATAGCAACAGCCATAATGTACCAGATATTATCTCTAGTTATTAATTACAGCTGCTCTTATCTTCATCTCTATTTTTCTTATGTAATTGTAGGTCATACATGGGAAACTCAATCCTTCCAGAAAGGGATATTTCAATTAATGCATGCTAATGCTTAATGCCCAGCTTTGATTAATTGTAGCAACGAATGTTGTATGATCTCCAACCACGAGGTCAAGTCTCTTGGATTCCACAGCAAGATCAAGTAGATGACTAATAAAAAGCCAGTAAGGGAAGACAATGAATAGCTCTGAAGCAGTGGTACAATATATGGCTGCATGCTGCTTTCCAGTTTAAAGAACATCTCCCAGCTAAGGTGTAAACATTCCCTCAATGTATTCTTTTAAAAGTCATCTTTTTATAATCGGTTTAACGAGTTACCTAAATTCTTTCGTATCACATAGAATCTGAAAGGTGAAATCAGGCTTGAAGTCATAGTACCTGCTGTGGTATTGTGTAGCAATCCCACTGTAGAATTGGATGTGATGATCACCTGGGACTCTCAGCCAGATGGGCTGAGACGTTTCAGGAAGCAAGGGATTGTGTGGATTCTGCTTGGGATCCTGGAACTGGGAGATTTCAAGGTGATTCTGGAGGAAAGATGAGATCCCTAGTCCTGGGTCCAGGCTTTAGCAGTGGCCAGCACTCGATAATTGCACAGGTGTGCACAGCCATTAAGAAAAGGATGCTGGCTAGGGGAATTAGCTCATGCTGGGAAAGAGGAACAGACCGTGTTCAGGTGTCAGGAGAACACCCCCCAGAAGTCAGAGAGGAGTCAGGTAGTGAGTGTGCTGGAGGCACACTAGGACAGCCAAGGAGGCTGGGAGAGAACTGTTGAGGCTAGAAGAGCCATGAGCCTGAGGGGCCACCAGTATCAGCGTGGGTCAGCACTTCAAAGAGGACCAGTGGGTCAGAAGTGCTACTGTTTAAAGTGGAAGCCAGGAGGCTGCTATTGTGTTGTTTTGTAGCCTTGCAAGAATGTTATGTTGAACAACCCCTGCGAGGGTATCCAAGATTGATATGAACTTTGTTTTGAATAAAAGTGGGCTACCGAGCCCTTAAACCGAAGATATTGCGAGTAGACTGCATTCTTAAGCACTCACCATATGTGCTAACCACCCCAACATCACACTGCACTGTAAGGTGATGAGCAGGAAGAGACAGTTACTTAGCTGTACACAAGAGAGAGAAGAGCATAATTCAGACAACAGCAATGTTAACTTTTTCTCCAGTTCTCCAGATAGGAAGGACGCGGGGCATGTGCGTTGCACAAAAAAAGTGTGGCCACTGCTGGTCACTTCCCTTTACTTACATCACTTTACACTTTAACACACTCAACTAATTGCAGGGCATTTTGCAAGCGTATTTGGCGCCTCCTTACTGCCTTAAAAATGCTTGCTGAATGCCTTGTAAACACTATAGGCGCATTAATCGCCATTGCTCTTTCATTACATTTTCAACACACATTAAAGGACCCTCAGTGTGTCACCATGCAGTGAAGGGGCTAGTAGCTGCAGTATATTGATAATTTTACAGAAAAAGGCTTATAGATTTACCAGTTTAAAATGTAATTTTTGGTAAATTACAACACTTTTAAACTGTAAAAAAAATGCCATTTTAGTTTGAAAAACAGAAAAAAAATTGGACTTACAGGTTAAAAATGCATTTTTAAACTGTAAATTGCACAGATTAAAACTGTAAAGTTGTTTACAGTTTTAATGTATTTTTTACAGAATTGTTCTGGCAATGACAGCTGCCCGATTTTTTCTGTAAAAACAACAGGGATTTTTTACAGTGTAGTAGTGTGTCTTGACAAAAAATCTCCCCAACAAAAGCACAGACAGAAAAACTTAGGGTTTTAATGCTTCCCCAGGTAATATAAAACTAAAAGGAAAAGTTTCAGCTGGAGTCCCAGAGAGAAACAAAAAGCCTTTGGCTTATTATCTGCCAAATATCTGTCCTGTACAACAAGAATGGTCCAAAAGGGCATTTGACGTCTTTCCGCTTATGCCTTCTCTCCTTGGACAATGTAATTGCGCACAGGGGCTGAAATGTTGTGATCCATGAAGGGTTATTATACTCATTGCTACCCAGAGAAGAATACAACTCTAATGTTCTACCTCCAAAATCTGTTTCTCATCGTGGAACAATCATGTCAGCTATTGTAAATGTCAGTTTGGCCTACTCTGCTGCCTTTCCATTACTATTCACTGGCTCCTCTCTCAAATAAAACAAATAATGAAGCCCAGTGCAGTGAAAGATTCACAAGAGATAAACGGCACAGACATGTTTTAGTAGTGGCTCTATTTTCACAGACAACATGGAGTACAACGAAGATGTCCTCCTAGCTTCCGTGACCGACAGAGTTGAAGAGACAGAGTTTCAATTACTTGGGATCGGATTCCATTACCCATCCTCATAAGACAGACTTCTGTCTATATTAATAAAGAAGATCAGACGACATAGGAAACACCAGTTCCATCAGGATGTAAACGGAGTAAAGAACTCCACCCCAGACAGACCTCCAACACACAAATGCTGTTCCATTGTATGTTTTTAAAAAAAATATTTTTCATTAGCAAATTCTACACGCTTTTTATTATTTTTAAGGAATTTCAGAAAAAAAGTCTGAAAGAAATGCAGCTTATACAAGAGTACACAACCAGTAAAAAACAAACATAAAGTAGAACTCCAGCTTGCTGAGTTACATAGTTGATAAGGTTAAAAACAAAAAGGAATGATCCATCCAGTTTTATATGCAAGGACGACATATAGGCTTCCAGCGTGACCAAACACGTTGGATGATTAGTCCACTCAGTACTGATATTTCGCTTACAGGAAGATTCACAATCAACCTGCTAGAATCTACTCAAAGTGAACCTGTCTGGTACTAAAAACTGGAAAACTGCAGCAACAAACAATACAGCACCACAAGATACCTTAATCCATGTGTCCATGTGACGCCCCTAAATTGGGTCTCAACTTTTGCCCCAGTGTGATAAGAGATATGTATCACCCTGGATCACAAAAAGATCCCAATAAAGTATATATGAGCCTAGTTTGCCCCAGCCAGGCAGGATGTAGTGCAGACACCTACTTTACTTGCACCTTCCACATAGCTTGATCAGAATTCAAATTATAAACTCAGAAATACCTTGTTTTGCATATTACCAGTCACGTAACCTCTAGTTTTCTCTGCTCATTTCCACATGAACATGGGAGGCTGTGGGAGGACAGCAGCTTGTCACTTCCAGTGAAGTAATTGTAAGCTCTGGACTTAAGGTTCCTTCCAACATTTGCCACTGCCAGTCAACCACAATGACAATCCTGCAGGTTTGCTGTGCACTGGCCTGGCATGCTGAACGTCCACAGCAGAAGCACAAGAAAAGTATGGTGACACTACAGCATTAGGGGTCTAAGATTGGCATCATCGCCCTTCTACAGCTGCCTCGCTAAGCTTTTTTACCAAAGAGGAACTCCTACAATAATTTTCAGTTCTTGAGCAACCCTTAGTAAATCCAATTCATTAGGGATCAATGGAAAAATGTTACTTACATTGATAGTCATTAGGAAAAATGCAACCCTGTGGTGACCAGTGGTGGTCAGATTGCCACGCTTACAGACCACTAGAAAGATCATTGGTGTCATGCTGCTGCATGGCCAAGTGGTGCTGGTCTTGGAATCATGCAGCCACCATTAAATAGGAGATCAATCAGCCACAGCTCAAGGCACCACTAGAAACCTTTGGAGGTGTAGCCCCCATCACCTTTTGTGAGGTGGTTAGTAGACATTTAGTGATTGTCGGGGCTGTAGTCAGCCTGGTTGGATTATAGTGGCATTTATCTGGTTAGTTCCAGGTGTCTGGCATTGACTGTACCTCCCTGGATGGAGTGTGACTCTGGGAAAGCCAATGAGAGGCACTGCAGTCTATGTGCAGTACAGCAGCCAATCACTGGGTTTCTCTCAACCAGTGGTGCATGCTGGGATAGGGTACATATGCTGGATGGAATTGCCATGTTCTCAGACTAGTCAGGTCCAGCCATGGAGAAGGGCTGGATGCCTTCCAGCCACCCTCCAGGCTAGGCCTGAGGCCTGGGCGTGGGAAGAGGTTGGTGTGTGGGAAGTGTTTCCCTGGGGCCTCAATTATGGAGAAGGCCTGTGTTGCTGCCAGAGGAGGAGAACCAGGACAATGGATGGCTCTTGAAGGTACCTGGAACTTAAAGGACTTCAGGGGCAAGACTGGTGTCTCTCCTGCTGAGGATTTGTGCTCATTTCTGCTCATCTGCTACTTCAATTATCATCCGCTGTATAACAAGTGGATCTACACTGAGATGCTTAAAAGGCCTGGTGAGTCTGGAATCTATGTCTGTTACACCCTGGATGTCTAGCATCCCTATACCCCATCTCCCCAGTGTGAAGGGTTTAATAAAAGTTATTCAGCATTGCATAACTAGAGTGGACATTAGCTTTGTGGGCACTAGAAAAGGGGCAGAATGCTAATGGGGCAGCTGAAGACCAAATCCCCTAGACAGACTAGAGATGACCTGGGTTATTCAGAGGAAACTGGGGTTCAAGAGAACCCTGGTTGAGAATAGATTTTCTACACGAAGTGCATAGAGATCACAAAAACGGGCGTATCACTAAGTAATGTCTGTTGCTTTTCTGCTAACATCTTTAAAACATTTAACATGGCATTTAAATGCTTCAAAAAGAGCTGCTTATGGAGAATTTACAATCACTTTAAAGGATATCTAAACCCAAAAACAAAATGTAATATACAGCAAATTGCCAGTTTTTAGATGTGATGCCAGCATTACTTTTCTTTTTTGTTTTCCTTTATTTTCACCTGGTAATCTTATCAACAATACACTTCCTGTCCCTTTGTGTCCACACACATTTATCCACTGTATCTGTGGAGGGAGCCATGGTTGTCACACAGGCTGGACACGTCTGCCTTTGTTCATCTCTAACACATGGTGGATTGCTAGGGCTGGTAGTTTACAAAATGATGATAAGGATGTTTCTGCTTTCTTTTAGGCTGCCAGAAAGTGACAAGGACGCTGCATTCCTGGCAAGATCAAAAGATATTTTCCATACTTGCTGAAAATGTTCTTAACCTGAAAAAAGGAAACTAATGCATCAAACACATCTACGGACTGGTAAACTGCAATATATAACATTTTTCGTTTCAGGATTAGAGCTGGTTGAGAGAGCATAGCAAGAGGAAGGTACAGAGCACAGATTGAGGCAGTACACCCTAACGTCCCTACTATGGACTTTGTAAGGCTCTTGGATTTGTACTATAAATGCGGTGGATTAAACATAACTCAGTTTATAGTAAATTGAGAGAACGTCCTAATATTAACACTGATGCAACATTTGCTAATATGAAAAGGGTTTGATGGTTAGGCAACTAAAAGCAGTTGATGGGGCCAGCAATAAAGTAGACCTATTGGTATGACCAGTGCCGGATTTACTCTCCCTGCCGCCCCAAGGCCAGGTTCCGCAATACGCCCCCCCTGCCAACAACCCCACCTCCAGATACTTTTGTGCAGTAGGCCCCTGTGCCACGTGTGGGTGGCCCAACATCGACTACCCATTCTATTTTTATTTTCCATAGAATGAACTGTAACTCCGGCGCTATGTTCTGTAAAATGCTCGGAATTCTCTTTACGGAGGAATGTTGTGCGACTAAGAAACTTGGAAACTTCCAGCCAAGCTTTAGACCTCAGATCATCCTTTTCTCAGACTCTTTCTACAGCACAATCCCCTGCCTCTCTCTAAGTCTACTGATGGATCTTGACATCTTTCCCAAAAAACCTATAACCTGCCAAAATGCACGAATGCAGATGGAAGTACGCTACTCATAGAAGTCAAGATATAATGGATAATTTTAGGATTAGTATTTTTTTATTTTCCCATCTATGCAGTTTAACATAAAGAGTAATTATCCCGTACAAAGCACGAGCAGATGTTACTGGATTAACGTGTCTAAATTTAATGACTTTGTGATCCGGGCCATCTTTCACCCCAGCTTGAAAATTACCTAATACAATGTGATGAGCCCAGCATGTATGTTTTCCACACCTACTCAAAAATCCGGTCTCCTGTTGTGCTTATGTCAAAAGGAACTTACAAAAAAAAAAAGGATTATATTAGTAACTGTATGCCCGCAATATGATTTATTTTTCCGCGCAGAGAGTGCTATGTTCCCCAAGCTATATGTACATAGAGGTAATTTTACTAATAACACAATCATCACTATGATTTTGTACTGCTCACTGGAAGGGGGGGGGGTGGTCCGAGAACTATAATAACATTTCAAAAGTTTTGACATTGTCATCACCATCCCTGTAATTTTGTACTGATCAATGAATGCCAAGGGAAGGGGGGGAGGGGAAGTTGTAGAACTATTGTGACATTACAAAAGTCTTAACCGTCACTATGATTTTTCTACTGCTCATTGAGTGCCAAGTAGAGGTGGGAGGGTCATGGAAGTATTTTGATATTAAAAAAGTCTCAACAGTACCATCACAATGATGGCTACATCATATGTAGCTCAGGCTACATATACCTCTATCTGGATGGAGCACAAACTATAATGTTCTCAAGCTGTTACTAAAGTCTAAAAAGAGTCGAACACACCACACAATAGTAAGAAAACACAAAGAGGGGTGCCTTTCCTGGTGCAAATATGTTTATTCCAATAAGCAGGTTAAGAAGTAAACTGGCAGGTACTCACAAGGATAGAGTGTTAACAAGCTGCAGGACAATAAAAACCGGAGCAATGAAAGGATCCGTGCAGTACGTGCTGTGTATAGATCAATGAAGTGTCGACGCGTTTCCGGGGCACGCACCCTTCGTCAGAATGTCACACAATAGTAGTCACTTGAAAAAGCTTGTAACGATCAGTCAGATGGCACTGTCTTGTTCAATTCAGAATATCAAAAAGTTGCAAGCACTCAACATGAAAACAAAAATATATATTATGGCCAAATGTTACAGATTCACCAATGGTTTTTTCCCCATGTATGGTTAAAGGGTATCTTTGGTCAAAAACTAAAACTAAATATGTATTTCAATACTGAACTTTCATAAGTTCTATGCAGCTACCAACAACCATATTGATCTAAAAGTTTGTAAACTTACTTATTGAGGATGCCCATAGGATGTACTTCCTCAATGCACTGGCACAATTTCACTGGAAGCAATGCATAATGGGACACATAGGGGTTGATTTACTAACCTTTTAAACACACCACGAACGTGTATACACCTCTGTAGTGTGTTCCCTCCCAGCATGATCTATGGGAGGAATCGAAACACCTTTGTAGTGTGTACACACCCAGCAGGTGTGTTGTGCAAAGCCCTGCAATGAATTGCAAGGTAATGTGGTGTAAATTAGCTCTATGTTATGTTGCTTGCGTTGATGAATGCAGGAATGTAAATGCATGAGCTAACCATTTTTGTCTAAACTGTGAAGCAGCATTATATATGCATCATGTGCATGATTTTTCCATATATGGCATTAGTGGAAATATGCTTTTAGAGACTGTTTGGTTGATAAATACGTTTTGCTGTGTGAAAATCACACACACCTGGTGTGTGTGTGTGTGTTTAGGTTAGTAAATCACCCCCATAGTCTTATGAAATCGAGATTTCATCACATCAAGCAGCAGGGAAAGAGACTGGGAATCCAGGAAGTTGTTGGAAGTGATGGGAAGATGGAAGGCAGGAATACATGAAAGGGATTTGTTCAAGTAAGCTTTGATTGTATTATCAAAAAACAACTCTAGCCTGTATATTATATTGTAAAGCGCTGAGGAAACTGTTGGCGCTATATAAATCCTGTATAATAATAATAATAATAATTCCTAGTACAATGCTCATGTTATAACAGGATAGTACAGTACAGTAACTCCTTTAACCATCACTATGATTTTTCTACTGCTCATTGCGTGCCAAAGAGGTGGGGAAGGTGTATGGAGACGCAACAGGAAATGAGAGGAAATCTTTCTACACTGAACGAAATTCCATTTTAAGAGAGTTTTTATAGGAACATGCGTCCCAAATGGAGGATATTCCCTCGCTACTTGCTCTTTTGACAGCTCTAAAATGTTTCAATGTCTCACTGACAGTGGTCACAAGGCCAAATACAGGGTTGAATCTACCCAACAGGGACAACATCTGACCAATGTACACTTTAATGTGTTCAATGTATATGCCCTTTTCAAAGTCATGTTGCTGGTTCCTGCATACTAGAGTAAGCAATGTCACTTTCTTGCTTCCTGTCAATCCTGGAATAGCCCTCCTAATTCCAAGTATTGACAGTGCTGCTCATTCCTCTCCTTTATAAGAGCCGAGCCTCCATTGAGAAAACAGGCTTCTCCAAAAAGGCAGTGGTAACAAACTGGAGGACTTCTTCAGACCATAATTAGCATTTATCTCTTCCTCAGGTGCATACTAGAGTAAGCAATATCCTGTTAAAGAGATGGGTGGCTTAAAATGCTACGAGTGCTACCCAGTGCAGCCTAGCATCTCTGCCTTACACCTCCCAAAGTGTGAATAGTAGCGTTAGAGGCATGCGTCCTGTACTTTGGGAATCATTATTCTAACAGAACTTACAGGGGCAAGTAAGAGCTGAGATTAAGGTGTGAAGAGATCTTCCTGCTAGGCTCCTGGAAACTGGAATACAACCAGCAAGATATCAAACTTTGGTCACTTCCCTGCAACACTGTGAAATTTATATTGAGCTGAACAGCTTTTTTATGTTTTACCATTCTTCAATAAATATATGTGCATCATGCATTCAAATAGACAGAACATGTATTTAATTATCTGAGAGTAAGAAGATAGTTTTATTGCTCTGAGGGTCCTCATGGCAGAAGAATGACAATGACTCGGCAAGCACATAGCTATGATAAATTTAGAAACATGTCTGGTTTTAATAAGTTGTCAAGTCACATTCGTTGCTATTGGCTAATCGACATTCTTGGCAGCAGAATTACCAGGAAATGTTAACTTGTTTACTAAACTCATGGAATGGCTATTACAGCATACTTGATTGTATTGCATGTTAAAGGAACAGTAATCATAGAAATTGCTTATTTTCTCTCTTACAGAGAAGTGTTTCTGCTAAACAGAATTTTATTTTATTATATGTTTGTCTCATGTAGAATTAGATATACTTGTTGCAAATGGTTCTTTTTCAATCAGTCAAACCAGGTATTGTACAATGCAAAGGATTCTTGACTGCGATTCAATAATTGTCAATACTTGGAAGAAGGAGGACCATTCCAGGATTGACAGGAAGCAACATAACTCACTTATATTACACAGATTAAGTAGTAATGTAGAATCTACTTTTAGGTTAGGTGTAGAATCAGTAAGCCCTACAAGCAGCACTCTTAAAAAAGCATACACTAGTGTTTGGGTTTAAAAGACATTTGTTATCCTTGTGGCCGCATGTGTGCACATAAGAGGTCATTTGCATGGACTGATACTTGTGAATCTTCTCTTTAATGGAGGGCAGAACACCTACTCTGTGCTTGATGGTCTGACAACTTCTATGTTTGCTCCAGTTCTTATTTCTGATTACAGGTATGTGTTTCCCAGAGCCTCCTTAATGCAGAATTAAACCGCTGAAGCACAGTAAATACCCCCCCTACCCAGAGCTTTGTGCCATAATGTGCATGTATGGCACTCTTAGAAAACCAACAAACCAACAATGTAAAGCACTGCGTAAAAATTATCAGGGCTATATAAATACCTGTTATAAATAAATCTGTCTTCTGCTCTGGTGCCACATTTGGTTACTTTCATATTGTTGACCCCTGCCTGTGTCTTCTATTTTCTATCTACCTTCTTTGGATACTTGCTCTATTTTTGCTGATCTCTTTGGAGCCACTTGCTGTGTACATGCACTCTAGCTTGACGGACCATGGACCATGCCAGCGTTATAGGTGCTGAAACAGCCACTTGCAGTCTTCATCGGAAGACCATGTGATAGGGTCACAATGCAGGAGAACAATTGTGGAACAGGGAACAGTGGTTTGTCACCCCATAACAGGAAGTGCCTGCAGTAGGATCTCCATGTCAGTATCAACAAGTATTATTTTAATGAAAGCTGCAGATTTTAAAATATTAAAGCACAACTTTTGCTATGTCATTAACATGTAAAAACCTATACTAGATTTTATTGATTGGGTTTACATCTACTGTAATGATTCTATGTCCTGAGGATTCAACAATTAGGAGCCAGGTGGACTGATGGACTGATAGGAGTTTATTAAGCAGGAGGCAAAGGTGATTATTTTTTTTTCTTTTTCTGAAAAAAATATAAAATAACCTAATTACTGTGACTGGTACAGGGAATTCATCATCATTTTTCCATCTTGAAGTCAGGTGAAATGCTTCCCGCTCTAAGGTTAATTGCCAGATGCTATATTTGGGAATTTTGTTTGCTTTACATTGGATCAATCAAGGTAGAATTGAGAATCCGGAAACATGATGGATTTGCATTATTTGTTCAATTAATTTTCAGTAAAAGAAGCTTCATTTGGGGAAAAAAGAATATTGACTCTATAGAAGGCCCCCTGATTCACCAGATATTTTAGTTACTATTTCCATTTTCTAGCAAAATAATTAAAACATCACTTTCATTTAAACAAATTATACAAATCTATTTTTCACACAAACTATAAGATAAAGGCAATTTTTTTTTTCGTTTTGGATAAAGCGTTTTTTAATGTAATGTTAAAGTCAAAAGTTAAGCTATTTTAAATGCTGATAAAATCACTTACAATGGATGCTGCTCATTTGATGTTTAAAAGTTTTAGTTTCCTCCAGAGTCAGTTGGTACCCCGAGCCCTGATATTCTGGTTTAGGGTGGCTCCTTTCCCTTGCAGGGTCCTATGGAGCCAGCATTGTGTGTGTGTGCTAGAAAGCTGTGGGTGTCTCCACAGCAAGGCAATCCATTACTCTGCTCCACCCTTCTAGAAGCTAGTAGATGGACAGCTGCTGGAGACTGCTCCGTCCCTTGTGATCTTGTACTGGACAGAAAGTTTATAGAAGAGAAGCTGAGAGAGTTGGATCTGTTCAGAAACATGATGACTGTAAGTACTTGGGCAAAAATATATAGAAATACTTTGCTGGGCAATATACAGTATATTGGTTTGATATGGATTTCATTATTGACAAAAGTTTGAGAGTTTAATATTACTTTAACTCTTTCTATTTATCACTAGCAGGAAAATCTAAAATGTTGTCACCAAAACAAAAATAGAGCGGAAATCTTCCAATGGGACACCTGTTCCAGTGACAATGTCACACGGTTTCTATACAGTATGTTCCATTTCCTGCTTGTGTGATTGGCCCACCGCACAGAGCTTGAGGTGAAATTTTAGGAATCGCTGGCACAGTCCTTGAGTTTGTTGCAGTGAGGCATTCATCTTTGCACGTATGTTAGGATCCAATGTGTAGGTTTTCTCTTGGTAGTGACCTCGAGATGAGCAAGTACGACTTCCCCAAGTGTATATATAATTATAAACTTCACAAAGAAATCTGTTTTTTAAAGATTAACACAAATTGTTGATGTTCTACACATTGAGCCGTCAATATTTGCATGCCAATCAAAAAACCTCAAGCTAGCCGTACATGGATGGTATTGTGGCTGGTTCCTGCTGAGTTGGCCAAAATTCTGACAGCCACAGGTGCCAGCATGGGAGATTCCTCCATCCACTCTGTTTAGGATAAGTGATTGTTCTCCACACCTTAAACATTTTGGCTTGAGATTCACTTTAAGTTGTGTCTGCTTAATGCAAATTATTAATTCTAGTCTTTGTGAAGCTCGCTGTATACCATACTCCATCCATGCTCTTTACCATGGAAATCATTAGATGCTGCATGCATGCTAAACATCATGAATGGAGTAGGGTGTATGGCCAGTTTGCCAGTTTACAAAGACTATAGATTGCTTTTAGTGGACACAACCTAAAGTGAATCTCAAGCCAAAATGTTTAAGGAATCGAGAACAATCACATGATACCCCATTCACACTAAACTGGATGGAAGGAGTATGCTGTATGGCCAGCTTTTTGCAAAGAATACAGTTGGTTTTTAGTGAACCCAACTGAAAGTGAATCTCAAGTCAAAATGTTTAAAGGAATCACCCCCATGCCACCGTTTCCCCCTCACTGGGTTTTAGAGATTTCCAGGACAGTAAGTAATGGGAATTCTTTCCAATTTGACAAAGACTGCAAAAACAAAAAGGAGGTTTACCCACTCCCTTCCCTAATAACAATTTGTAAAAACAGGTTTTTATATACACAGTACTTTACAAATATACATGAGAGACCTTTAAGAAATACATGCTGCCTTCATTAAATAAGACTGTAGGCCTTTATCTCCTGTAAGAATTCCACGTTTTGTATATTGATATAAAACACTGTAAAAGTGTGACAATTTCAATCAAATTTACAAAGTGCTCTGGACAATCAAAAAGGCCACAAATCTAGTTCCAAACTGGGGTCCATCCATGGGGACAAGGACTAATATACACATGCTCTTATTAAATGACCAGCCTCCACAGAGACACGAGAGTGCAGTTTACTAGACGTTCAAGGCGTAAAAGCCAGTAAAGACCTCAGCACTGACATTTTTTGTCAAAACAACGAGTACGAAGAATTTGTTAAGGGCTTAGAGTTTTGGTCTCTGGGGAGCGGTGAAAAGGCTGGCTTGCTGCAAGGACTTTGCTCCAATCGCATGCTGGGAAGGAAAAATCATTAGGCAGCAAATGATAGCAGTGCCAAACACACTAAAAGAGGCTTGAAGACACAAGAAAAGAATTAATGATCTAAAAGCTACAAGCCCTGTTTAGCGGCCTGTATTATATTTACAAGGAAAAGAAGGTTTTATTAAATATAACAGAGCGGTCCGCACGTCAGAGACTTCTCGATAGTCAGTGGAGCCTTGTGCTCATTCCTTAAAGCACATCTCCATTATTTTTTAATATATGCCTTAAATTCAGCATCTACTGGATGATCACGTGACATCACAGGGTCCTCTACCATTCAGGTGTTGGCATTGGGCAGTCTTCAGTATTGCAGACAGCCGCACTGACTCTGCACTATTGTACTTTATGCTCAGGCCACCCTTCTGCAATGAGAAAGAGAGGCACCTTCCAGCACAATGTATTTAGGCAATGGACACACCCTTGCCACGTCCCAAGTTATGTGGGTCATTAAGAGCTTAAAACTGATTGGTTAAACCCAGAATAGTTTTTTCTACCTTTGTAATGGCTTTTTGAAATAGTAACCAAGATAATTCAGGGATAAGATAAAGGCTTTAGTGTAGAATAAAATTTTCATAGATGTCTGTACATCAGACCAAAAACTTGGACAATTGAGGAGGAAAGAGGGACAGAGGGATTTGGTTCCAAATGAAGGACAGTTGGGATGAATGTTTAACATGGCGATGCACCCCTAGTATGGTGCCAGCCATCATTCAACCCAGAGAAGGACTATTGGCCGGTGGTGGAATGGACTTTCCGTAGGAGATAGCTTTAGTGAGTAGGTGAAGATTGTATAGAAAGATGGATATTTTTGGTTCTAAATCCTGGGCAATTTACTTTGGATATTATTTTTGAAGCTAGAGCTCTGTCGTAAACTTAACCTGAGCGTTGCCCATGCAGTGCAAAGCAATAGGTAAACTTTAATGATAGCCCCAACATCTGCATAAACTCAAATTTCCTTTACTCCCCCCACTGCTTTGTACAGGTTTGCATTAAATAATTGCAATAATTATTCAAGTACCATTTTACAATGAAAACCCCAGATTAACATTTTATGATACATTAAATCCCAAATTTTCGTAGTGAAAAAACATAAATTTGGAGCTGAACTTCAGGCAAGCAATGAAATTCGCAGCTAAACTATATACGATATATGATCATACTGCAAGGGTTCTCCAAATGGGAAAGTGCAGAGGACACCAGGTCAGGTGTGAAGGTTTCAGTCTTAATGTGGCTCCTTCAGTGGGAAAGCTATGGCTCTGAAGAAGGGGGCATGCCCTGGAAACACGTCAGCCAAGCTATAGTGCCTGGTTTATAGAAAAATATCGTAACGGGCCGATGTATTGATTTGAAGTCAGGAACGAATATATTCCTCAAAGTGGACTTGGGATAAGTCTCTAATTCCAGACTATGAATGCTGATGTTTGCTGATCGTCTTGTGAGTATATTCACCTGTTTAATGAATGGTTTACACTTAGAGGCGGCGCCCTGTTTTGTATATCGTAGTGACAGTTATCGTGGGAAGCCCTGATCCCTATTTATGAGAAGCCGCCAACAACAGTGGAAACATATACTGTATAAATACGGTAATCGAAACCGTTGGGATCCTGAAAAGCGCAGAGATATAAACTGTATTATATACGAAGCATGTGAACAGTCTTACCTTAAAAAAGATTTAGAATTTTGTCTGTGAAGGTTTTCATTCATCCAGGCCATGGTCTATCTGTAAAAAATAAGTCAAGGCAACTGGACTTAATAAGTCCAGTTGCCTTGACTTATTTGTTTACAGAGATTTAGAATTTTGTTCAGCGAATCTTGTGATCAAAACTGACAGACAACACAGCTGGATGTTGGACCTCCACTAAAGTAGCGATACAGCCTCCAGCCTGCTGATTGCGCAATGAGGAGGCCCACAAATAAGTTATAACGCTTATTTATTCTTATGTAAGCATGCATCAGTGCAGATGAATTCTGCTTTGCATGGAAAGCTTACAGTAATGGAAACACTTTCCTTTTTACTCTTTGCAATTAATAAACAATATGTATATTTGCCTGGCTTCAGGGTCGTCCCAATCCATTTTGCCACCTGAAGACAGGGATGGGGTTGGTGGTATAGATTGATGCCACTGCCCAGGCATGCAGGAGTAATGCCGCCACTCTGAATGGCACATCCCGTCCAGCTCTTGGCAACCAATGACATCACTGATCAGTGATTTTTGTTTTTAAAGATACTACATTGCTGATCACCCTGAAAAAATTCTAAAGGCTTCCAATGCTAAAACTGAATTATTTTTAGCACCCTCATAGGGTGTTGGGGTCAACCCCAGACAGCTGCCCATTCTGACTTATTACCTGCCACTGCATATCATATACCATTAGGCCAACTGGCTGGTGTCATCCCCGTCCTAGCATATTGGACTAGCTAGCAATGGTATCACTCTAACAAACACAGATCTCATAAGCACACAGTTCTGGAGTCAGAGAGGCTAAAAGAGATTTGGTAAACAACCGGGCCAGTACACCCAAACAGTAAAAATGCAGCAGCTGATTACACCATGCTCTACTTTGCCCAAAACAGAGAAGCCATTTTGGTGGAGTTACTCTCTGCTGTCTGCATTTCATTATTTTTTTGAGTTCCGCCCTCTGTTCTTTGTGTATGCACATTTTTGTTTTGCTGGGTTTGCAAATTCCGGGCAAACAATCCAAAGAGTGAGAACATTGGACCCTTTCTCATCTCGAATAATAAATCTCCAGAAACAAAATCTCCATCAGTTTATTGTACAACACTAAAAAAAATTTGTTAAGGATAATACCAACTCAACCTCCAAATATTTCTGCAGCTACGCCCATTTACTCGGTATCTACAACACTCAAAACAAGCAGATAAGATGATAAAGCAGAAATGATATTCACAGGTGCCATCAATGTGTCAGATTTATCTACATTTACAGCACAAAACATGAATATGAACTACTACGTCTGGTTGCATTTTATATGGCAGTTTTATTCATCTGTGCTGCTTCCCCACTTAGGTTTTTATTTAAACAAAAAAAAAACACAATAATTTGAAATCAGTTCTACAGTATACTGAAATAACTTGCTAACTGACCAGAATAGTAATTAAAATGCCTTCCATGGAGCAAATCCTGCATACCATGCTCCTTCCAGTGCTAGTTGCATGATCAATAACCTACACTTTTTTTCTTTGGGATCTGTTCTGTAAGGGAGGATCAGTGAATCCAAGTTCTAAACCAACCCTTCAACATGGTTTTAAATTATGTGACCGGAAGGAGCTGAAGCAGTGACATAAATGTCAAAGGATGGGACCAAAGTGTGTGTGTGTGTGTTGGGGGAACCAACCTCCCAGGAGTGTTGAATGCTAAAGAGTCTATATGAGGCTCTAGAATTGGAACCGAAGGTAAGATACATGGGTTGCCAGAGAGGTAAGGATAGTAGCTCTTCTACTGCAGAGAATCTCCATTTGGATTATTTATGGTTTCTGTACCCAGTGAGACTTTTATTATAGCTTTATGTTAGCATTATGTTAGCCAGGAAACAAAGGTGGGCGAGCCACATAGAAGTCTATAGGGCTGTAATGTGCCTTCTTGGCCAGGAGAGAGAGGACTAGTAAATGACAAAGGGGCAAAAAAGATAGGTGTGCTTTGTTTAAAAGGGCACTTATCCTATAAGGGCATGATAGCTAGGGGACAATCCCTGTGGTGCCTCATTCCCATGGTACCCTAAGTAGGAGCTTATTCTGCTTATTGGTTAATCCAGCCTGGACGTCATTCAACCCAGAAGACTGTGAATTTGTGAGTGCAGTAAATCATAGACCCACCTCTGAGACCCAGTCATAGACCCATCTCTGGCGCATCATAAGATCAGAGCCACTTTCTGCATCACTGAAGACTGTCCAGGGTCCTAGTGAGTGCCCTATGCATAATATGACTAGCCTGAAGACATCTGGAATGAGTATGTAGCCCATTCCACCCTAAGTGGAGTGGCTACTTAAATCTAGTGATGATAGCACTGTAAGGCCTTGTTCACACCAAGCGCGGTGCAGGTGCAGAGCAGAGCAGTTGCAGACCGGATCAAAACTGCGTCCAATGTATTCCAATGGTATTTTTAGCTCCAGTTCACATCGCAGCGTGCAGTTCCAGAGCAGGTGAAAAACTGCAGCAGGCCCTATTTTACCTGCTCTGGAACGCATGCAAACACATAAAAAACGCATGCAAATGCCTGGAACGCATTGAAAGTCCATGTTAAACTAAAAAAACAAAAATATATATATATATTTTTTTTTTTACCAAAAACGGCCCGGAATGCATCAAAAACGCGGCACAACCCACTGCACTGCGTGTGCCAAAACCTGAGCGGATCTGCTCTGCATTTGGTGTGAACAAGGCCTAATCAATCTGGCTGATCAGTCTGGTATCATTTGGTTATTCAAGGTGGTCTGCTATTGATTGCACTTACCTGTGAGTGGAGTGTGGCCCTACCACAAAGTGGTCAGCCAAACCAGCCAATTACTAGGAGTTTCATGGCCAGTGGTGCATGCTGGGGAAGTGCATGAATACTCAGGAATTGCCATGTGCTCAGGTCAGTCTGCCTCCGGGCTTGGCCTGGGGGTGGGATGTACAGGGTTGAAGAAGCTGACTTGGCCTCAAGCCTGCAAGAGGCCACATGTGGACCCAGGTGGGGTCTGGAACTATCTGGGGAGGAGAACCAGGGTAGCCCTATGACTGCTGGAGGTCCTAGGAAGGCATGGACCTCAGGAACAAGTCTGGTGTCTCTCCCATGCATATCCCCTTTTCAGCTGTGGCTCTATTAAAAAGTGTCATCCTCTCTTCTCCTGAAGCATTCTTGCACTGTGGAAGTTGGAAGGGATTGGTTTGTCTGGAGTCTATTTTTGTTATGGTTGTCTGAAGCCCTTCATCCTCTCTCCCAGTCTGGCTGTTCTACAATAAAGCATCTAAAACATCCCACAACCCAGCTAAGGATCCACCTCTAAGAGTGAAATGTCAGCCCTCCCTACCTTTGGGGGTCCACCACAGGCCTTCAAAGGGTCAGGGGGGTGCTACAAGTACAAAAAAAAAAGCAGAAAATACTTCTGAGGGCCTAAGGTGGAAGTGGAACCTCTACGGGGTGGAGGTGGCCAGAGTTGGGTTTTAATATCCATAAGGAAACCTCAATGAGTATTTTTTCCCACAAAATAACAAGTCCTAGATTTTCTTATAATTGAGACTCCTGATCCCTTTTATTAAAGTAGTTGCCCACCTTTGAACCCTCTCCAAGTCTTCTGTAGCATTTGAATATAGCTTGTTGCGCACAGAGCATTATTTTATGAGTAGTAAAACCAGATTATACTTTAGAACCTTAAACAAGATGGCAAACGTCCAAGTTTATAAAAGAACAAATTACCCAATGTGTAAAATAGAGAGAGAAAGACCTAAAATGAACATAAATAGCACACGAGCATCTCATGTGGGAGAGACATAAATAAAGCAGCCCGAAAGAACACTGCAGCCCAAATGTAGCTGTTATTGCCTGCTATGGTCTTAAGTAGTCAAGGGAGTGCTACAATGTTGCTATTTAAAATGAAGTTAACAAGTGTTTGCTAGCAACATTAATTCACAGTCGCCTAAAAGATGCTTATTCCATTCCACCCCCACAACAAAATATTTGGCTGTCCTAATCCCTTTCTTGCAGTTTGTGAATCTGCCAGATTACTCAGTGAAGTTACGGCATAATGTTGGCTTTATCTAGAACAGGTATACAATATTTGTCTTGTCGGATCACGCCTTGTAATGACTAGCACTGTCATCCGTTCCAACTACTAATGTAAAATAGCAATTTTTAATAGCATTACAGATAAGCAGGAAAACATTAAACAGCTGTATTGTGAAATCCATAGAAATAAATAGTGGGAATGGGATCAGGGGTCTTTGGCATTGTAAATGAGGAGTTACTTAAAGTGGACCTTAAACTAAAATGCAAGGCCTCTAAGTATATTCAGACCTAATCCCCAACCTCACCACCCCAAAATTCTGCATTATAGCACCTATAGCAAAAAAAAAAGTTGAAAATATAATTACCTTAAATCCAGCTTCGGTCAGCAGTGCCTAGGCAAGGGCAACGTCACGAAGTGAAGAACCTGTTCGACTCAGCCGATCCAACGTCAGGCAGTTCACTCGCTGCCATTCACCCCTATTCTCATAGGGGCCGAACAGCAGTGAGTGAATAGCCAAATGCTGCCTCGGAGGTAGCGAACAGAATAAAAAAATTACATGTTCATAAAAGAAAAAAAAATGGCGTGGGGTCCCCCTCCCAAACCATACCAGACCCTTTAGGCCTGGTAGGAATTTTAGGAGGGATCTGCAGTTAAAATTTTAAAAAAAATGTGTATGGGGTTCCCCCCAAAAGTCATACCAGGCCCTTTAGGTACTGTAAATATAGGGTAGGCTTTGCATACTCTATATCATATTAATAAAGCTCATCTCTAGGCAAAGCTCATCACTGTTGCAACCCCATCTTACAAAAAAAAACTTTCCCAAGCCTTTATATAAACTCACCTATCTCCACCACCCCACCATCCTTGTTCTTCTGGTATTACAGCAATTGGTGCCAATGTAGACTAGTTGCCTCTTCGTGGCATCATCACACTGCTGCAGACTTCTGGATCCTGAGAGAAACCTGCCATTGAAAACTCAGTAGGAGGTGTCCATGTCACTTATGCAGTGATGTGAACACCTAAAGAAAGACCCTCCTACTCTGCAGAGAAGACTCAGGGACCCAGTGCAACACACGGCTTCAGGGCCTTATATTATGAGCCAAAATGTTTTGTTATTTTTGGATAGAGTAAGGGAGGGTTGTGACCTCTGTCAGATTTTTTTACCCTCTGTGTTCCACTAGGGCAATTTCATTTCCTGTCTGATAGCCACAACAGGAAGTGAGAGGTAATCCATGGTGGTCATCAGGGTCACCAGAATTATTGTCCCCATTGGAATATTTCCTATCTATTCCTGTTCTGGTGGCCACACAAAATCTGTGATTTTCTGTCACTTTAAGTGATAACAGTCACCAGGACATATAGAGATTATTTTATAACAAACTCAGTGTGTGGGGGAGGGGCTATGCCCAGAGTTCGTATTCAAAGTAACTCTGCAAAATTCCTAGAACAATAAGCAAGGGTTACAATCAATAATAAAAACACATGTAAAAGTGATCAGGAGATCTAAAAGTTTGAGGCAGCTGAAGTAACGTACTTGACTTTTCCTGTCAAACTGGAGTTAACATTTGGAATTTTATAATATATATATA
>NW_017306306.1:1588833-1614700 GCF_000935625.1 Nanorana parkeri
CTTGCCCCCCCTCCCCCCCAAAAAAGGTCACCACCTGGATTTGTTATGATCTGGGGTTGCTTCAGTTGGTCAGGTCTAGGTTCAGCAATGTTATGTCCCCAAAACATTAAGTCAGCTGCCTACCTGAATATACTGAATGATCAGTTTTTTCAATCAATGGATTGTTTCTTTCCTGATGGCACATTGGGCATATTCCAAGATGACAACGCCAGGATTCACCGGGCTCAATTCTGAAAGAGTGGTTCAGGGAGCATGAGACATCATTTCACACATGGATTGGCCACCACAGAGTCCAGACCTTAAAGTGACAGTAAAGTCAAAAAATGTTTTCCCTCCCCCCATGTTAATGGCAGCACTTACCTTAAATTATGTCTCTTATTCCGATCTTCTTCTGCTTTCCTGATGTTTTCATCTGTTCCTCCAGCGGTGCGGCGGCTCTCTGATCCAGCGCTGACTGCTCTGTCTCTCCGATCCAGCGGTGTCTGCGTGCGGGTGCACGTGTCCATACACTTACCTTGCATCTATGCTCTTCCTCGGCCGAGAATCCGAACAGCGCATGTGCCCGCCCCAAGATGCTTTGCGGTCGCCCGAACAGTTTCGTTTTCTCGGGCGGGAGCGCGCAAAGAAAAAAAGGTAAGTTTAAACCGCTGTTTTAGCGTTTTTTTGTTTTTTGTTTGCCTATATCTACTGCTTAATAGCAGTAGATATAGGCAATAAAACGGGGGGGAGGGGGGGTTAGAACCCCTTTAACCCCATTGAAAATCTTTGGGATGTGCTGGAGAAGACTTTCCACAGTGCTCCGACTCTTCCATCATCTCTACAAGATCTTGGTGAAAAATTATTGCAACTGGAAATAAATCTTGTGACATTGCATAAGCTTATGGAAATTATGCCACTGCGAATGTGTGCCGTAATCATAGCTAAAGGTGGTCCAACCAATTATTAGAGTGTGTGACTTATTTTTGGCCAGGCAATATATACATATATATATTTAGTTCAGAGTGCTTCTACTTGGTACACCATATGGAGTCTTCCATCTTACCTCTTAGTGATTGATGAAAGGCAATTCTGGTTGTGTGACTGAGGTAATAAAAACACTGCCCACCTAGGTTAGGCCTATTACCTCTCCATAATAGATTACTAGATGAAGGTATATTGTCTGTGTGAGGGTGGGTGGTCTACTTCAAAATACATTTCTGATTGGCATAATTATGGAGCTAACGAGGCATTATGTAATCAAGAGACCCTCTTGCCACTCATGCAGTCACTGTAAAGGTGCCCATACACTGCTCGATTCTCGTACGAGAATCGGGCGAAATCCCGCGATCGTACGAGAATCGAGCAGTGTGAACTAAGACGTGCAACCGTTTCTACTGTACGGTCGCACGTCTTTTGTCGAGCCAACATGTTCGAAAACCCGCCGAGAATCGTACAATTCGATGATCGCAAGTACGATCTGCCCGTCCAAGGTGGGCAGATCGTACGGGCTTTCAAGAAGCATACGACCATCGCAAGACAAAAGTCTTGCGATGGTCGTAAGGTGTATGGGCACCTTTATGAGTGCCTCTTTTTTCTGATGGTGGGTACCCTGTAAGCTTATTGGAGGTTGTATAATGGATGTCCAGAGCTGTGGACATCGGTCAGGCCTGTCTGATAAAATCACAGGATTTTAGCGTTATGTACAATTTCACTATGTTTATATAGAAATATCAAGTTGTTGAGATGTTTATACAATGTTGCTATTGTAAATGAAGCAGCGTTGTTCCATTAACGGAACCATGGCTTGACGGATGACTTCAGTGGCAGCTTGTAAACGGTCCTGCTTGCCAGTGTTCCTTACTGGCAATTTTCTGGACTGTGTCTAGCCCAGGGAAATGTATACAAAGGATTTTCCATGTTCAACTCTCTTTTTACTTTGACCGTGCGTGTAATTATGTAGAATATGCAAATGCAGTGAAATACAAATTTGGAATTTATTCCGAATTAATTTTTGTATGGGGTTTTCAACTAAATCCAACATTTCTAGAGTCAAGACGTATGGGAGGGACTGTACAAACAGCTGTAAAAAATAATTACAAATTAAATGAGTAATATGTATGAACACAATCGGAAACCATAGTTGGTATTTATATGTAAACCCAATCACTAAAATTGATGTTAAAGGCTTTTTGTATGACTTTACTATTGGCTATGGAATCTGCTCACTGTTTACTGTCACAAGCGTGACGGACCTGATGGGGAACTGGTCCCTTGGCATCCCCATCAGGCTTCATCCACTGTCAGCATCACTGGGTTTTAAGGCTTTCATGATTCAAGAGAGTAATACATTAAAATTAACAAACTTCTTATATCTCCGTAGAGTCAACCAAATCCTCCTTCATTTTTGTTTCAACACACTCCTCCCAGACACTGCAGCTCACAGTGGGACAGTCTGTGTTCCCAATCCAGAAAACAGGGGGCAAGACTAACCAGTTGCAGGCTTGTGAATAAAAGTAAGGCTCCATTTACACCTGAGCGGGAACATAGCCAGGCAATTTAGAGGTATTTGCTTGTGCCCGTGTGAAAGGGGCCTTACAATGTTGATAGCCATCCCCCTTGCAACATCTTCTCATTCTACAGTAGTACAGGGAGCCACAGACTACATAAGGAACAACACTGCTTTTAATTCAGTGGCAGCGCAGCAGCAACGTCGCCCCATCACAGAAATTTGCATTAGGTGGACTTTACTGGTAGGATCAACAGCCATTTGTAAGACACTGCAGAGGGACTAAGGGAAATGGTAAGTACAGATTCACCTTAAATAAAGTGATTTTTTTTTTTTTTACAAAGTCCTACATTAATCTCATTTCATAAATTGCTTTCCAGCTTTTTTAACCTCATTAAAGTTATACCTAGTCATTGGTCCATACAAACAGAAGTGTGTTCCTGCCAAAGACACCAATGGAATCTTGAGTATTATTACACTTCTGAAACAGGGCTGTGATTCATGCCCTCGGGTCCTGATGCAGTAACCATGGCAACCCCAAATATACATACATTTGCTCTGACAGGGAAGGAAAGGGATGGTTTGGTCAGCATAGGTCCTCTACTGTTTAGGCTGTGATACGGCAACTAATACAGGATACATTAAATCACAAGAGTGTCTGATTGCTCTATCATCTTCTCTACCGCTGACTTTTTGTGAATGTGCCACATGTGTGATGTAGTGAAGCCTGTCGGTCTCTCTGCAACATATATAGAGGATGAACATAGGGATGAACATAGGGACTGGCATTCCTTCCAGGTAGCACTACCTGTTTATTGATTTGCCCCATGGAGCAGACCTGTTTGGTTCATCTAATGTTACAGCTAAAACAATGAAATACAAAATAATACATTTATCCTTGTTAAGTAGTTGTGTCTGAAGTATATTCAGCATGCAGAGGATGTTTATTCAGCTGTGTACACAAGGATTTACATTAGCACTGTATCATGGAATATTATTCTAACCATAGCCACAGCATTAAGCTTGTTTTTATTGTTCTATAGCTTCCACATCCTCACTTCACACCTTGCCTGTCAGATGGCCTAATGAAGACTTTTTAGGTCAGTTGAGTGAATTATGATACGCTGAGAACTGTCATACAAATCATGGGGCCCCATAGGAAAATACTGCTGGGGTCCCCCGACTAACTCTTTCTGTAGCCGCTGGCAGTGTCAACTGTGACAATATTGCGGAGACGAGCTAAGACAACTTAGCAATGGTGCACAGAGAGGGTTCTGTGACTAGTGATGAGCCAACTGTACCTGTGTTCAGTTCAGGATGGGTTTAGCTAATGTCACTTAAATTTGTGTTTTGAATCCAAACCCCTTTGGAGTCAATGGGAGCTGAATTTTATATAATTATTGGCCATTTGCTAAGTTTATAGGCAAGAGATTGACAAACATAGTGTATGGGGGGCTAAGCAGTACCCTGGAGAATGATTCTTTTAATTAAAAAATTGCATTTGGCTGGGAACAGTGATTTAATAATGCTTAAAGGGTAACATTAAAAATGTACAGTTCCTTTAAATAACATGCTTAAGGGCTGCCCTGAACTTGCTTCTGAATGGGGTGCATCTGTGTGATGTATAGAATGAACTATAGCAAAACTGCCACATAAAATGCAGTTAATGACAGCTCCCAGCCGCTTAGGTCTGTTTGTAGACAAATCGGCTGGGAATTCCCTTCATCTAAAGCAGTCCCTTTTCCAAAATAAGGGTCTGCTTTATATGTTAATGGGGACCCACCCTAAAAAACATGGTGTGGGGTCCCCCTAAAATTCATACCAGGCCCTTAGGGTCTGGTGTGGATTTTAAGAGGGACCCCATGCAAGAGAAAAAAAATTGATGTAGGATTCCCCCCCAATCCATTTCTAGACTCTTTTCCAATGCATCAGCCTGGCAGGCCAGGAAAGGGGGGGGGGCAAGTGTGTGCTCCCCCTCTTAAACCATACCAGGCCACATGCCCTCAAATGGGGAGGTGTCTTACCAGGGGGAGCTCACTGACTAACCACTGTGTCCCTATGTTGATGAGGACAGGGCCTTTTCCCCACTATACTGGCCTGGTGGTTGTGGGGTTGTGGGCGGGGACTAATCTGGATCTAGAATTCCCTTTTTTCACAAAAAAGCAAAAGCAAAAAGAAAGACACAATTTTAGACAAGTTCTTTATTAAAAATAAAAACTTTGAAAAATGTCCCACACTGCACATCCATCATCAATCATGTTCGGCCCTTGCAGCAAAACATAAACCAAGGGGCAGGGTATATCAGTGATGTCATTGACCAAAAATGGACATCTCCATTTTTGGTCAAAGATGTCGCTAGGTATACCCCACTGGCTGCTTAGATGCTGTAAGCCACATAGCCGACAGCCTCCTAGCAACAAATGATGCTAAGAGTGGCTGAAAGACTAGTTCCTCATCACGTCTGCCTCTCTTGTGAATGGAAAGCAGGCTGTGGGTGGATTCCATAGCCAACAGACAGCCTGTTACTGGCTTAGAAAAACAACCCACTGCCAGCTGTCATTCACAAGTGAGATGGACCTGATGGGGAATTAGTCCCTTGACATCACCATCAGGCTTCATCCACTGTCAGCGTAACTGGTTTTTAGGGCGCTGTTGGCTGTTTTGAGGTCACAAACAAACTCTGTGCACAAATATAAGTTTGGTTAAAAAACTATATACTTTGTATTCAGAATTCAGTCCAATACACTGTCTCCTATTTTCAAGCCGATGAAGGTGGCAATTTCTGGCATTTGAAACACATTGGCTCTATGACAATGTCTTTGTTTGCTCTTATATTGGAATAAAATTATATCTGGATTATTAACCCTCGGTGTGGTGCTTCAATCTCAGACCCATTCAGTTGCAAACAAAGAATACTTTGGAAATTATCTGCTATGCTGCCAGCCTGGAATTCAAACACCCTATCCAAATGCCACTACAACACCTCTACTGATAGGATTACCCGAGGGTTCCAGGGCTACCATTCCATTTTTCTCAATGCTCTCTCCTCTTGTCTTGTTCCATGTAAGCACATATTTTAATTTTAAAGCTACACTTTTCCTAAAAAAAAACCCACCAGTGCTTACTTACCTCTCCATGATGGCAGTGGCCTTCTCCATTTGTGACATGTTGCTGGAACCTTATCCCCCATAGTGGGACCATGCTCCTAGTTTCAATGGTATGACTCCATTTACATCCATGAGGAACAGCCATTGCAGGAGAATATTTTGGCAATGAGTCGGTCAAAGAAGACTGAGTGGGCTAGAAAGGGGGTTGGGTTTTTTAAGTAAAAGTGTAGTTGTCCTTTAAAGTGATACTTTCACCTTGCCCTTGGTCATGTGCTGGGGCCCAGTGATTGGCTCCTAGGGCCTAGCACTGTCACAGGGGAGGAAGTTGCATGCTTGGAAGCGCTGGGTAATGTTGCTGGCTGTCGGGGAAGAAGTGTCAAGGGATTGCAGGCAAGGTAAGTATATGGAGGTGGGGGGCTCTTTGCAGAGATGCAGTCACCTTGTCCTCATTGGGCAAGGTGACAGTGTCTCTTTAAACAGATATTCCTCTCTGTAGAAGAAACTTTGCTATAACGATGGAAAATGTTCAAATATAACTAACATGTTATTGAAAAAATGAATATGTAGGATTAACATTTTTTTCAAGAAGACATTCATAAAGTAGAACCTGATCCTGTGACAGTGTGAGAAAGCCAAAGCGGATTTGGAATGGAAGACAATGGGTTGTGGCGGATTTGTTAAATGGGAGGTTTTAGTACCAAAATCATTCAGTCCCCGAGCGGCCATCACAGAAACATTTTTCAAACTATAATTTAACCTAACTGTGTTTTATTGAATTTACAAAAATAGAACACATTATATTTTATGGTATGACATGAAGTTACAGTAATAACAATCAGAATCTATAACAGTTTGAGGTTATGATGGCACAACAAGACTGAGCTTTTTTTTCTGTCTTACTTGTACACATCCATTCTTGAATCTCTTGACAACTGAAGTAAAACGTCACTATTGTTAAAAAATTGGGGATGCAAAATTGACAATTTCACATTTCAAGGAAAAAAAAGTAGGAATGGGGTTTTAAAATGTTAAGACTTTTTTTTTAAAGCAGAACTCCAGGCAAATCAAATCTTAACCCTGGGAGTGGGGCTACCCCCGCACTGCAAGGGTTAAGTGCTTGTTTTGTCTAGAGGGCTGAAATTAAGTTATACTCACCTGAACCGCAATCTCAACTTGCTCTTAAACCGCTCCCTTCGGCCTCGCTCCCCCTCCACTCCAGCAGTCTAAGGTTCCGTGAGCCATCATGTTCTATACAGTGTATTGGACGTGAAGATGCCGAGGAACAATCGATCACCGGAGTGGAGGAGGAGACAGGCTGGAGGGATCAGTGTAAGAGCAAGCCAGGATTGTGATTTGGGTGAGTATAACTTTGTTATTTTAGCTCCTTAGACAAAATGAGCACTTAACCCTTGATGTGTGGGGGTAGCCCCAATACAAGGGTTAAGATTCAATTTGCCAGGGTTCTGCTTTAACCATGCAACTTGAAGATACCTGCGATAAGCTTTAAAAATAAAAAAAAGCTTGATTGTTAAGCACAGACATTGCTCCCCACTTTCTCAGGGCAGTTTTGTCCAGCAGACAATGCTTTCTTGGTCTCCTTCACTATGCCAGCTACTCCTGTGAAAACATGAGTGATTCTAATGAATGGACTTCAAGTTCACTGCTAAAGAAGTTCCATTCATCAAAACAGGATTTCTTTATTAATAGGCTTACAGTCCATTCCTAAGAATCTAAATGAGAAGGAGAATTCACCATCACTGTTTTCCCTTCACCCACATATTAAATGTTTGCTTACAGAAGAAAGATACCTTTATCAAAGCAAAAATATAACGTAAAAAAAAAAATCCTTAAAATCCCTTCCTTTCCCTTTTTTTGTGTGTTTTTTTAATTATTATTTGAGGTTTTATTTAAACAATAGTAAAAAAAAAGACACAGAAGCATACGTCCAATCTTAAAAGTGCAAAAGTTGCTGTTTGATCCCTCTTTCTTGCAATTGTTTAAAAAACCTCAAGTAAGGGATAATATATACTGCAAAACACAGGAAAAACATTACAATAAGTTAAAAAAAAAAAAAAATTAAATTACATTTTTAAGCAAATGATACAATAACAAAAACGCAAAAATAACTCCAAATTTAGTTTAAATGTAAAAACTGATTTTCTTTTGCCTTTACCTTTTTTTTTTTGCTGTATTTTGTTGTTGTTTTTTTTTAATAGTTTTTACAGATCCTTTGACAGGATCTCTGAAGGGAGAAGCTTCAAGTCCTGTCTGCCACCACGGCGGAAGGACTCATTGACATCCCTGCACTTGTAGTCCATTCACCCTAACTTTCATCTCTGTAACTGAATGTCTGTATCTTGTTACAGATAGGGGCTAGAGAACCAATCTGCAGGAGCCAGAGCACTGCACCCACAATCCACTGATCCACTGGCTCCAGTACACAAAAAACGAAATACGCCTTTTTCCTTTTATGAATATGCGTGCCTTTTTTAAATGTATTTATTGTTAAGAAAAACGTGGACCTTGCCTATAAAAAAAGGTAATTTAAGGCTTTTTAGGCAATTTCAAAAGCAGCCTATATGTTTTCTCAACAAGCACAACAATGAACAGAGTAAAGATGTTGAATTATAACATATAAACCAAGTGGGTAGGTTGGATAGCTAGTAACCCTCACTGTTGAGGAATATTACATTATCGCTGACAGCTCATATCTCGCAGATAATATTACATTAACTTGGTGATGACAGAGCAAGTTTATGGAACTTTTCTTCCTTCCTCAAAAGAAGCAATATTTTTTGACTTGACATTAAAAGGTATTAAACGATCATGCCTTGCTTAACTGGGATTACAATTACATTCCTGATCCCGGTCTGACCTTTTGTAGCACTCTGTAAAGCCAAGTCGGAATTCCTGGCTCCCTGGCACTGCGCTTACTTCACAGGCACCAGGGGTAGGAGTGCTTGCAGGGAATCTTAAAAGCTTTCCCGAAATGATATAAGATGGTTCTATATGTTATGTGCAAAGGATAAATTCTAAAGGGAAATGACAATACATCCTCCATTTCCTCTAATACGGATTACTTTCAATGACCATCATCCAATGGTGTGCCAATTTTCTTTTAAAGTGCACATCTGCATGTTTTAAATTTCTATATGGTTCTATTAAATATTTATATGGAACATTCCCCGATGCCTTAAATCGGTGGAAAGCTGATCAGAAAAGCTTAAGGGGACTATAATAATGAGGTGTAGCAGCATCCGATCAGGACACATATATTGCTGTATACGAGTGTTATGGAAACATAGAGGAGGAAAGACGCTATTTGAGCTTTTGTGGTTTTAAAGTTTTAGAGCAAAAACTAGATGTTGTGAGAATGTGTTTAAATTGTGTATTTATAGGTATAGACAGCAATGCTGTGCTGGTGCACTTGTGGTTGCCCAACTGTAGAAACAAGTCCACATGTATGACATCAGTCTGCACTAAACTGTTTTGCTTGCTTCCATTTGTCCTTAAAGGAGTTGAAAAGTCCCAGCATCTCCACTCCTGTTATAACATCAGCATTGTAATAGGAATACATAGTAGAGATGTTTTTGATAATACAATCAAAGCTTACATGAAAAAAATCCCTTTTATGTAGTGAGTCCTGCCTTCTGTCTGCCCATCACTTTAACCAACTTCCTGGATTCCCAGTGTGATTTATGTCTCTTTCCCTGCTACTTGATGTGATACAATCTCCATTTCTCAACACTACATATCCCATCATGCATTGCTTCCAGCAGGCAATGGTAATGTTATGCTGTGGGAAGTTTCTATGTTGTTGGAAATTCACAGGGTTGAGTGAAAGTGTGTCCCTGCTTTGAAGAAGTACATCCTATGGGCATACACACTGGGCATTTACAAACTTCTAGATGGATGTGGTATATTAGGGGTGGGATAGAACTTATGGAAATACAGATTTATTTTTAGGTTTTGGCCACAGATACCTTTTTAATGGAAAAAGACTCCTGCAGCATCTACCCAAAACTTAAAGGAGAAATATGGGATGAGTAAAATACACTCATTCCAATAGTTAGAGCCGACGTGTGACACTGCAAGTGTCACACATCAACTCTATAGATCGAGAACTGAGTGATCACAAACTGCTAATCACTCTGTTCCTGATTTTCTCCCTGCAAAGAGCAGTCACCGTTCCCAGCAGGGATTTCCCCTTCCCCTCTCCGTTCCAACAGCACTGACCGGAGGGACAGACAGGGGAGGGGGCAGGAACAGTTTTCTCTGGCTCTAGAGAGGCAGAGCCATCTCTCAATCAGGTAGCAGGATAGATCTCAAAAATATTGTCAGAATTTTTCCCAACTGCAGCAGGGCTCTGCACTGTCAGCATTTAGCGGGCAACCTGGCTGACAGGTTTGCATTAAACTCTACAGCCACAGAATAATGGTGAAGACCCTCAACACTGTGAACATTACAGCTTAGCTAGAACCTACTTAGTTATCTTTAAATCCATTCCACCATGAATGGAACAGAGCCTACCATTCCTTCTTCTATATCTACAACCAGCACTCAAGCCATGCAGGAGGGTTAATGAACTGAACTGCTGCTGAGATGAGCATTCAATGACCTGCATAAATATAGACATACAACGTCCTTCCGGAAAACGTATCCAGACTATACATGCTAGCAGTGAAAAAGTCCAGTCGCAAATACCTCCAGCTTAAGGAACATATGCTGCCATAATTACTTTAAACATTAATGCTTCTTTACACTATAAAAATGACAGATATGAATTTGCAGTAATTTCCTCTCTCCGACGCAGAGGTCAGCGCTACAATGTTGATGGTAAAAAGGGAGATTAAGGACGCCCTACGGCCATATGTTACAGATAGAATTCCATCTCCGTGGCGACAAACGTTCCGCTTGCTGTGTCAGGTTCTATTAGCCGCATTTCTAGGGGATCTCAGCAAATTTTGTGTGTATCTGATATTTTATTCACATGTAACATGATAAGACGCAGATAGGGCAGATTTAGGCTTCTGTTGTTTTTATTTAAGCCCTAAAATATTGGCAATTACACTGCAGAGGAGATGAATGTATGCATTGGCACAAACTTTTGACCCAAACACACGGGTGGAAGATGAGACGCACCTTGTTAGAAAATTGTGAACGCTGTAAGATGGCATATATACGGTATAATACCATCATTAAAGGTCACTTGGGTGTTCTTTTAAACATCAAGAAATCTGTGTTCAGCTCAGCCAGCTTAGTTACCTGAGGATCGTTTTTATATGGAGTTGTAATGGGAAACACAAGATTTGTAGAGCGGAGGGTGAATCTTACCTTGAAGACAACTTTTCGGTGACAAATGCCTAAGTGGAAAGTTATGTGCACTTGCTATTGAAGATCTCCCCAACGAGATGCAAATAGGAAAAAATTAAGTAACAGGGCTTTAACCCTTTCCTAAAGAATAAAAAAAAAATATTGTTTTTTTTTACCTAGGAATACACCATAAAATCAGGATTACAGTGGAAATGGCTGCTGTACCACAGGATGAGGAGGCACTTAGGTGGGTCTACATTAGAGTAAAAGTTTGGTTCATACGGTCTTCAAAAAAAGAGACAGAACACTCAATCTGCAGAACTGAGGGCTCTGAAAATGTTACCTTGAGAGGTGAAAAGCAACAGTCCTGCATCAGACATCTTAAAATGCTTTAATATAGAAAATGTGTATTGAGAAAAATCCAGGGGTTCCCATTGCTGACCCCTAAGAATGCTACTGTCTGGTTTTAACTAGCTACCAGGTACTTTTTTCAGATACTGGAACAACTTTGCTGATAAGAAAGTCACAGTTAATTCAGAATTGATAAAATCTTTATTCTGGGGCAATATTTCAGAATATTTCAGGATATAGTGAAAGCAGTTGAACAGCATAACAACCAGGCAACTAACACTTACATAAGGAGAGGTTAGCAATGGGTATCTCCACAGACCTTAGGTATAGGTCTTTATAAAGCATGCAAACATGCAGCGCACCAGCGCATTTCGTCAAGCGTTTTTTCCCCGCGCTGAAATGCATGCAAATCAAAATCCCATGTATTCCTATTGGGGCCGTTCATGCAAACGCGTTGAATAGAGCATAACAATACGCCCGTTGTTTAAAATAGTCCATGAGCTTCTTTTGTGTCGCTTATCAGCTCGTTTTGCTCTATAGACTTCAATGGGCCAGTTTCTCTGCTTTTTCAGGGTTTTTTATAGCGCATTTTTGCAGCTGAGACTGCGTTTCATTGGACAACTGAAAATGAGCCTTACAACGTTCTTACATATGAACAGAAAACGCTTGTAAAGCACGCTGAAATATGCATTAAAACGCACTAAAAAAAGCGAACAAAACCGCTGAAAGCACAAATAGCACTTCCTCTAAATATAAATTGACTGAAATGATGCTAGAACAAAATCTCTTAAAGCTGAGCTTTACACTCAAAAATCTAATTCTACCAATGCATCCCTCTGTGTATGATGATTAATGATAACATAGACATGTCAGGTGTAAAATGCTGTGATTGTGAAATACTTACACTTGCAGAGCATTCACTTCCTGTTTAGAAAGGGCAAAATTACTTCAGTTTGCCAAAGCAATGCACACTGGGATTGCCTTGTCATCAGCAGAGCATTGCTGGGAAATCTCATCTGTAATCTCAGGAGATCTCAGGGAAAGGCATTTTTCTACCCTGAGATGATGTGCATGGTCACATGTCCTAGTCACATGTCTAGTCACGTGTGCCAGAAATCAGGAAGTAAAAGGAGAGCTAGTAATCTGCCCTTAGTAAACATGGCCACTGTCAGAAGACTGGGGAAGAAAAGAGAAATAAGGTATGCAAAGAATACAGAGCCGGCAATTATCTAGAAGTATGTGTTTGTAGATTGTCATTACTAAACATTTCTAAAGGTGTGTTTGTTGTTATTTTAAAGATATGGGTAAAGGTTCACTTTAAACAGCCATTCACCAATAATGATCTACACTTCTAAAATCACCTTCCATTTTCCATTTCAATCAGTCAAAGAAGCTCAAACTAGGATTGAAAAAATGCAATATTTCCCAAATTGGACTAAAATATTGAATCAATCAATTTATCAAACAATCAGGCCAATATGCATAACATTGAGGCATTAGAGAAGGGCAGTATGAAGTTGTTAGCCTCTATAATAGAGGTTAGTCCTTCCTGGAAACATTCACGCTTCACCTCTGATGCTGAGGATTTCATTGTAGCACTTGGCACAACTTTAGCTGGATTTTTTATAAAATGCCCATTAGGTATCAAAGCTCACAGCCAAAAATCTGAGATCCCATACCCTTAGTAAACATGGCCACTGTCAGAAGACTGGGGAAGAAAAGAGAAATAAGGTATGCAAAGAATACAGAGCCGGCAATTATCTAGAAGTATGTGTTTGTAGATTGTCATTACTAAACATTTCTAAAGGTGTGTTTGTTGTTATTTTAAAGATATGGGTAAAGGTTCACTTTAAACAGCCATTCACCAATAATGATCTACACTTCTAAAATCACCTTCCATTTTCCATTTCAATCAGTCAAAGAAGCTCAAACTAGGATTGAAAAAATGCAATATTTCCCAAATTGGACTAAAATATTGAATCAATCAATTTATCAAACAATCAGGCCAATATGCATAACATTGAGGCATTAGAGAAGGGCAGTATGAAGTTGTTAGCCTCTATAATAGAGGTTAGTCCTTCCTGGAAACATTCACGCTTCACCTCTGATGCTGAGGATTTCATTGTAGCACTTGGCACAACTTTAGCTGGATTTTTTATAAAATGCCCATTAGGTATCAAAGCTCACAGCCAAAAATCTGAGATCCCATGTCCTGCTTTCCCTTCTTGTTCCAAATAATGTAATCCTTGGCTGACCCATCAGACAATTAGAACTAAGTATATTTGTTCTCTTGAAACAAATAAATAGCAATAAAAGTAATATCTTGTTCTCTTCCAAGAACTGAACAGAGAAGTTGAGAAGCTAAAGTGCTTCTGTCTAAACACTTTGAACATGTAGTGACACAGCTGAAGTCTTTCTGCGTACAAGATAAAGCGATCACTATATGGACTACAGTTACCTTACAGACATTAGATAGGGAGTCAGACATCCAGAGAAGATTAGACATCTAGACATCATTTCTCAACCTTTTTCAGTCATGACACCCTTTAGGAGTATAAGACACCCCAGTCTAAAAATGTAAAAAATGTAAATGGAAAACATGATGTATGACCCCCACGAAAATACATGCAAGACCGTTATCCCAGATAGGGGTCTGGGATGGATTTTTAACAAAGTGGACCCTATGCAAAAACAGTTTCCCCTTTCACATTACAATCCCCCATTCAAATCAGAAGCCCCTTTGACATTGGGAAGCCCCTTTTTCCACATCGGATTTACCCCTTTCACATCAGAGTCCTCCTTTACACCAGGATCCCTCCTTCACATTAGAAGCCCCCTTCACATCAGGAGCCCTGCATCATGGATAGGTATTATAGTGTACAATATATTTTAAGTAACTTAAGTATTTTATAGTAACTTTATTGGGCATTGCTCACTAAGCAATGCTGGATAAAGTTTGTGCCAGTGTTAATGGGAGATTGTGTTTGTGTGTCTGGAAAGAGGGCGGCTGTGCATACATGTGGCAAGGATGAGTCATGTTCTGCTCATCTGTTATCACTTCCTGTTTGACATCACTTCCTGTTTGACATCACTTCCTGTTTGACATCTATAAAAATAAACAGATACTGTGCTGGGGGCTTTTGGAAAAGAATATCCACGATGAAAGCATCAACTTTTCTTGACTCTGCATGAGTGTTGCCTTTCCTTGCACAAAAGAGCTTAATACAGATGTGCTTTTAAGTGCAGCGTATTAATATGCGCAGGCAGTGTATATGAATTTCCAAGACAAGAGGAGGTGTCAATGGTCTGAGAGTGTGTCTGGAGAACTTGAGAACAACCCACAGATATACAGTATCATGTTCAACATATACTAACTGCTAAAAAAAAAAAGAAAAGTATATTGTATTTTGGGTGAGTGCTAATTTTAATCTGATAATTGTTTCTATTTATAAGACTTATGGAGAGATGAAACAGGAAGTGAGACAATGGGGTTGATTTATTAAGCTAGAGAGGCTGTGAATTCCGCCTTTGCTTAGTGAATGAGGTAGAGCTCTCCTGACTTCCGTCATTCAATCATGGCCAAGCAAAAATATTGTTTTTAAATTGTCTTTGCATGTGATTGGGTGTTCTTTGCAAAGTGAATTTTCACCACATTCACTAAGCTAAGGGAAAATTCCCTTTTAAAGTGAACAGCCTATTTGCATTTAGTAAATCAACCCCAGTGCATAAACAATTGCCTATTTTGTTTTACTAGTTTTCACTTTTTTAAATCATTTGCTGTATCTTAGTGTTGTTGATCTGCTGCAATGTATTTGCAGAGACTTCTAGTCTACAATATCATTAAAAACATCATGCTGGTAGGTTAATTGGCTCCTGTCTAAATTGGCCCTGTATGTATGCATGTGAGATAGGGACCTTAGATTGTAAGCTCCTTGAGGGCAGGGACTGATGTGAATGTGAACTGTAATGTAAATTGCTCCATAAATTGTTGGCAGTATATAAATACCTGTAATAAATAAATAATAAATAGGCAAAATACAATAGAACATTTTTTTTGTTGTTGCGTGCACATGATTGCATGGTGGAAGTCAGCAGAGCTTCACTTCATTTACCAAGCTAACGGGAAATTCCCTTGCCAATTGAGCAGCCTATTTGCCTTAAGTAAATCAACGGAACAGCATTTAGCAAATTTAATGTGTTTCAGTTAGGGTTTACATCTACTTTAAGTCCATTTGGGGATATAATTTCACATACTCGCATTTCGTTTTGGGACGCAGGGAACACTGTATCTCTAGTATGCATTAGTGTTCCTCCAAAGTTGACAAAGTTAGTTTTGGGCTGATGTACTGAGTGTACCAGAGCTGCTTTTTCACCTCCAGTCTGGTCACCAACCTTTCTTTGTGATACTTTTAGCTATTTTGGGTGGCTTCAATCAATTATCTTCTAAGTATGTTTTGCCTATGGCATAGCTTTAAATAACAAGTAATTAAGTTACAGAAGGCAGCTGTCTGACCTCCAGGGAAACATTATCCAAGACTTAACTGTCAGTCCAAATTTCCAATTCACATAAGTGGTCTATGTATCTACAGCAGACGCTGTTCCCTGTGACTATATACAGTGAGAAGAGACATCCAAATTTATCAGGATTTTACTTAATTCAGTATCTCTGACTTTCCCTTCCAGTTTTCTGCTGCCATCGAGAGAGAGAGAGAGAGTGAACCAGACACATCCATTAGAGGTTGGAGGGCCCCTGTGCGGGAACATTTTGTCCCCCTTCATTCTATTGGGGAGAATGATTAGGACATTATAAAGAATGCCTCTCAGCTGCTCTAGAAGTGAGCAGATCTAGTGGCAGCACCCAACCCACCAACATGTCATGTAAACATGCCCCCATAGATCTCAGGCTCATTGTAGGCCCGTGTACATTTGAAATGGCTGCATAAATGGTGCAGCGCCAACTATACCTATAATGGGAACAGTATGGTTCTATTGTAAGTTCTAAATTTAAGGCAAAACAGCAATTATTTCTCATAAAATCCCCTATGGCAGACGGTATGTTAGGGGACACAGCATTTCTGCTTCCAGCAGAAGCCTCTAAGATAGGCAATCTGCTTTGTGATCGGTCCCCTTTAATGGTATGCTAATCAGGATGATAAAACGTTATAGCTGAAACATAACAGCAATACCTAGCATCCCTCTCCTCTTTATTTAGAACAGACTGTTTACCAAAAAACATCAAGTTCACTAAACTGTTCACTAAACTCTAGTGCATTCTTATTCCCACCCCATAATTACCCCTAAACCCCCCATCCCCTAATTCTTTAAAAATGAAAAAAACATATACATACCATTTTTCTAAGATTATTCTTTCCAGTCCATTATTCTTTCCAGTTTCCTGCTGCTGTGGGGAGCCTTCGCCGCAGCACAGAACATTGCTCACATGTGGTTCTGTTCTGTTCTGCAGTGATGTAAATCCAGGCCGGCAATCTGATGCACCCCCAGGGGGTGTGTTCTTGACGGCCTGGGCTCACATGAAGTGAATTAAATGATGCTGACTGTCATTCATCCAAGAAGAGGAGCTCCATCTAGTGGCAATGAGCCACTGTAAGGAGCATGAGGTATTTGTCACAATACCGAGCACAGGTGTCCCAACACCACGTGCAGGTACCTATACAGGTGAAACGAATATGTGACCACACTGCAAATACCACAACAATCTTTGTGAATGATAGTTTAAGAGAGATATCAAACCACATAAACACATGCAATCCCACCAACACCTGCAAGAAACAGATAAAAGCCACACTATATACAAACGGCAAATCACCCACAGAAGATAACAGGGCTGGCCATAACCTGGGGAGCAGGGCAACAAGCGGTGGGCCGGGAGCCACAGATCGTGGGACCTCAGGGGTAAGGGTCAGGAGTCAGGGTCCAAGGCAGAAACAGGATACTGGTTACCGGAAATAGGAAACTGGTTTACAGGAAACAGGATATGGCAACAATACTGTGGCACAGGCCTCACCGCAGGGAGCGGTTAAATACCCTCCCAGAGCAGCACCAGGTGGTGACTAATTGCTGGCAGACACCTGCAGGTGAGCACTGGAACTGCAGGATCAGGTTCCAGCTCCACAGTGCCACCCGGAGGTGCTCTGGTCCCTGACAGTATTGCAGCCAAAGCTGCTTAAAGGAGAACTATGTGGTTAAGGCTTTTCCCCATAGTTCTCCTTAGGGTATTGGGAGGACACAAACTAGCGTCCTCCCGTCACCCTAAGCTCAGTATACTTAGACGCCACAGTACAACGCGAGCTACTGCACGCGGTATACTGAGACGTCGCAGCTGAAGCGGATCCCGACAATTATGTCTGGATCCTCCCAGCTGCTTGAGTGACAGCTGGCTCTGCCTATCTAGAGGCAGAGCCAGCTGTACCCGCCCCCTCCCCCGTCCGATCCGCCAGTCAGCGCTGGAGGATCGGAGCCGGGGGAATCCAGCCCCTCCCATGTCACGGCACAGAGCTGTGAAAGGATCGAGAGGTGAGCGAACGCCGGTATGTGTTCACTCACTTCTCGATCTACTGAGCCGACCTGTGACAGTCTCATTGTCACAGCTCGGCTAGAACTATGAGGTGAGTAAAAATCACTCACCTCATAGTTCTCCTTTAATTATAACTTTAAGCTTTAAGACATACTCTTTGCAGTAAATAAAAAATACATCATGTTAATTTATTTAATAAATATTTATTTAAAACATATGCCTTAGAGTGAAAAAGGACACTTGTTTGTAGCACGCAGCAAACAAGGCTCATAGATCATTCTCCTTGTGAGTATAATTGATGGTGATTATATGTTCTTTAATAAAGGTTTTAAACTAGGGAAGGCACCCTGTCTGGCTTTTGGTTTTCTATAGGTATATTCAGTCTCCCTGACTTGAACGGGGCTGCCTCTAGTGGTGCATGTAGAAATGTTTCTGGGCTACAAACTAGGTCCTGCGGTGCTGATGTGGAAATTTTCAACTTGGTGTCTGCTAGAAAAAGGACACTAGCCCGAAAAAGTAAAACAAGCAGAGAAAACCTGTTATTGCCTTTTCCATTCCCCTTCTGATCCCTGCTTGTGGTTGCTCCTGTAGGGAGTCTCTGAAGTTTGCATCGCTTTGGTATTTGCGCCATTGCAGCTTCAAAGCAAATATGTTAATTTGTTTTCCTTACGACTTGTTCTTTAAATGCCAGCGCGTTCACTGTGATTTATAAGGTTGGCTTTCATTGTCTCGGTCTGCGCTTATCCTTATAAATAGACATTGGGCTGAAGAACACAACAGACGGATACAGTGTACTGGGTTTAATATGCAGGAAATGTAAACATCTGCTCGGATCACACAATACAGCAGGTAGCCGGCAAGTTGTAAATCTGAGTGATGATGTCTCATATGGAAGAGTATGTTGGACGGTTTTGATGGTTTCTGCAGTCTGCCTGACTGCCGGTCTCATCACAAGTGAGGTATTGTTTAGTCAGAAGTTCCCTGTGGTTATTGAAATGCGTGTATATATGATTAATGTGCACCTGTTTTGTAGCAGGCGGTGGACCTCGTGATTAAAAAAAGTCTGCTGGATAAACTATTTTTGTCCATAGCAACAAACCAAATCTTCCTTTTATGTTACTAGAGGGACACATCAAAACCTAAAGCATGCAGGAAGGACACACAACCTATGAACCCCCTAATCAAGTGGACCATGGAGAATTCATGTCCAAAAATGACAACTGTGTTATATTTTCATAGCCAATATGTTTCCCTTATACTAGCATCTGAAATAAATGCAATAATGTAGAGGTTAGATTAAAAAAACAGTGTAATTGACACTTTTTGTAGTCAAATTGAGTTTGGCAGCCTTCATAGATTTATCGCTAAAGGGCGAAGACTGGGGAGGAAAAAAGAACAAAGGAACTTGCTTGCAAATTACAGACAGGTATTGTGTCCTAGTGATGCACTTTATGGCAAAACGTTTGTGGACACCACTTTAAATTATTAAGTTCAGATGCACAAAACCAGGTCTATAAAGACATGGTTTGATGAGTGTGATATGAAGTAACTCAAGTGGCCAGCACAGAACTCTGACCTCAACCCTACTGAGCACCTTTGGAATACATTGAGCTGCAGATTGCGAGCCAGTCTTTTCTTCCAACACTAGTGCCTGACCTCACAAATGTTCTTTTGGCTGAATGAGTACAAATTCCCACAGACACTTTCCAAAATCTTGTGGAAAGCCTAGTATAAACTCTCTTTCTAAGCTAATTTGTTTTCATTCCACCTTCTCTTCCTGCTTTGTCACAAACCTCACATATTGTCAAATATCTAGCAGCAACTTGCATCTCCCTTCAGCTTCTGGCTCAAGAGGACAGCCATGGTAATTGGTCATGCAACCTATTTTAAATGCTGTTGGACAGGCAGTTCCAGCATATTTGCTCAGTCTGAACACAATTCCCACCCTTAACAGTAGTCATGTGCCCTCTGCCAAGACCATGCTACGAAGACTGTAGCAAACATAAAGACAGGTGATGCTTTGTGGTAGGCTTTTGACATCTTAGTATGTTGGGATAATGATGGGGTAGAGGTGGAGAGGGCAGTAAAATAATAGAAGGCAAGTATATAATTGCTAGAGAAGAGGATAGTGTTCAGCAAGAAACCTGGATAGATAACAAAAACTAAAACCCGATTATACAACTCTCCATTTTCCAAGTTCTCCATTTGTAGTGTCCTCCGGTTACTCTGTGATCACGTCAAAGGCCAACTGGGAGACATAATGCCTTCAGCATGTGTTCTGGTCAAGGGCCTCCTCCCAACTGGAAGCACCTTAAAATAGTCCACAAGGAGCCATCCATGTGTTATATTTTTATAGAACGTTTGTAAAACTGTACAGAAATAAAATCAATTGCTGTAAAAATTCCCCCTCCAATCTCAGATTTCAATAACAAAATATTTTCAAAAAAGGAAACAGTTATTATAGTGATAAAGCTAAAAAATACAACACTCCAAAGAATAGTTCCAAAGAACAGTAACATAGATTTGTGGGAAAGCTTGTATGATAAACCACAATACACATGGAAAAATGTCAGCATAACAGGGGGTTACAGACCTGTACTAAGAGAAATATGTAGGTTACCATCTCTGATATCTCTTTCTAACAATACTACTGCCTGGTGTCTGTGAAGGTCCTCATTTATCCAGGTCAGAGTAAAGTTGCTAGTAATTATTCACAATAAGCTTGTTCTATAAGGCTGAGGAAGTTAAAGAAGCTACTTGGATGAGTAGTCATATGTCTTCAACATTACAGAACAAGCTCAGCTGAATTTGAGTGATTCCTATTAAAGCATTTATAAAATACGCCCATCTATACTACTAGGGAGCCCAATGTTATTATTGTTATTATTATTATTACATAGTATTTATATAGCACCAACAGTTTGTGCAGCGCTTTACAATATAAGGAAGACATTACAGTTACAATACAATTCAAGACCAGATGGTAAGGAGGGCCCTGCCCCTGAGGGCTTACAATCTAAAAGAGGAGGGGGAAATGATACATGAGGAGGTAGCTGTGGTAGCTGTGGGAATTAATTATTTGAGAATGTGAAGGTTCAGTGGTTAGGTCGAGGTGGGATAGGCTTCCCTGAAGAGATGAGTCTTTAGGGAACGCCTGAAGGCAGTCAAGGTGGGAGATAGACGGACAGGTTGGGGTAAAGAGTTCCAGAGGATGGGAGAGACTCTAGAGAAGTCCTGGAGGGGAGTATGGGAGGAGTGGACAAGGGAGCTGGAAAGCAGGAGGTCAATGGATGAGCGGAGGGGACGGTTAGGGTGATACGTAGAGACAAGGTCTGAGATATATCCGGGGGCGGAGTTGTGGATGGCTTTATAGGTGACTGGTAATATTTTATATTTTATCCTCTGGGCGAGTGGAAGCCAGTGTAGGGATTGGCAGAGGGGGGATGCAGACACTGAGCAGTTGGTAAGGTGAATGAGTCTGGCAGCTGCATTCATGATAGACTGAATGGGGGATAGCCTGTGTAGTGGAAGGCCAATGAGGAGGGAGTTCGAATCTAAACAGATGAGTGTCCGTTTACATCAGATTACCCCGGACTCTGGCCAGGTCTGGAAAAACAAATGGAACAGAGTTCCATTTTGGGGGACCCGATTGTGATAGATTGGGGGTAATAAGATGTAAAGACACGTGTCCACTTACATCCGACTCCCCGTAGTCCTAACATGAGTGTGGTAAGTTAATTTTTTTCCTCCATTACAAGATGAAAAGACACAGATGTCATAACGGTGTCATCCGTTTCAAACTGCTCCAACTAGCAGGAGATCCAGAACTGACAGGTGCCTGTGTGAAAGGGGCCTTAAAGTGTATTTCCACTTTTGCAGCCATTTTGGAATAACACCCACTTTATATTTTTTACCCCAATTTGTTATATTGTTACATGTTCTTATTCACATAGCATAACTTAAAAAAAAATACAATTTTGCTGCTTACCTTTTACTTTCTCTTTCCTGAAAACTCAAAAACGGAAGTTGTTGCCTGCTATGGAATATTAAGGAGGGGGTGGGGTCTGGGAGTTAATGTTTAACATAATTAACCCTGTCTGTACTGTGCTTGCAGATCTCATTATCATTTGTAAACTAGATTTGAACGCTTACTGTCCTAACAAAGGCTTATTTAAAGATCTCAGGGCTTGTGTTCCAAAATTGTATGTTAATTAGAGGAAATGGAGTCTGTCCCCATTAGGTCTCTTCTCTCAGGTGAGAAATATTTGCAAAAATTTTTTTTAGGTATGCTCTATGAATGGGAAAACTTGACACACATATAGTGTATGTGTGTGTGTGTTGGGGGTTCTCAAATTTTACTGCAAAAGTGGAAATACACTTTAAAAATGACCAGAATATGACAAGATTTTCCCCACCCCCAGACGAGATTCGCCTCTATGTTCAGGTTCGCCGACTGACTGAACCCTTGGCAAAACAAACCTGAGGAGCCTAGCCCATCTTTACCCATAAAATGCCCCTTAGATATATGTCTGTACATTTCAATCCTCAGATAGAATAACATTTCTGGGATGCATGACAAAATGCCAAAACTTCGGGATTTGTGTCATTCTGAGGTCAGCATATGTCTTTGTTATTACATTTAATTACCTGTGTCTGAATGCAAGTTGAAAGGTACGGTCTGGAGAAATCTAGTCTAAAGCTTTGAGTCCTGCTCTGGCCAAGTCAGTGTCTCGACGTGAAATTTCTTATCAAACGCAATGAAAACTGCAGTCCTGGACAAAAGCTGAAAAGGTTTGCTGGGTTTTAACAATTGCACATTGTTTTACACATAGTGGAATCTTCAGCTGGTAGCAGTCTGTCTTTTGGACTCCTAATGGCCCTATGTCCTCTAATGTATTTATTACAGGTATTTATACAGCCACCAACCATACCAGCAATTTACATAGTTGCACATTCCCATCAGTCCCTGCCCACAAGTAACTTACAATCTAAGGTCCCTATCTCACATGCATACATACAGGTCCAATTTAGACAGGAGCCAATTAACCTTCCAGCATGTCTTTGCAGTATGGGAAGAAACCAGAGTACCCAGATGAAACCCACGGAGAACATGCAAACCCCATGCAGATTGTTTTCCAACCTGGATTTGAGCCAAGGAGCCCCAGTGCTAACCACTACACCACTGTGATGCATCTAAATTAGGCATATATGGATTGATTTGCTGCCATTTCCTGCTAAATCCACTGAAAATTGTCACATGGGTGGTCCTGCCGGCACCACCAAACTTTACAAAAATATATATTTTTTTTAAATTGACTCTTGTTAAAAGAGCCAGTTGGAAAATTGTCAGCCAAACAATTAGGCCTTGTTCACATTGACTGGAAATGGGGTGGTAACACCAGGTGGTGTGCTGTTTTACCACCTCAAGTGCTGTATTCATTGCCATGGCCATGATGCTTTGTGTTGAGGCAAAAGATGTACAGCATGTCCATTGCAACAAATGGGTGCGATGTTGCAGGGTGATATTGTAATAGAAAATCCCAATTGGGATGGTAGCATTGCCTCCTGAATGCCGGGCAGCCTCTGGTCCACTGTCCATCCATCACGGATCACTTTTCAGAGGGCAGTGGAGGACTTGCCAGTGTGAATGCAAGCAGTGTAAACACTTGAATTTGACTTGGTATCATTCTCTTGCAGTCCCTGCACTGCAGAGTCCAGAGCGGGCAAGTGAGAAGCAGCATAAGTTGTCAATAAATTGTGATGCAGTACAAGGACCATTTTGACAGGCTAGCAGGGTGAGTTCATCCGCCTTATTCTTTCACTGTTCATTCACAGACACTTCCTGTCCCAGTTCTGTTACCAAAAAAAATGGACAGCCATGCTGATTAATTCTGTCCAGTATAGGTTCTTATTAGATGCGATTTGAAGGTAAAAGGTCAATGCGTTTTGGAGGATTGTAGATTCCCCTTCGTCATGGCTTGTATGCTAGCAATAATCCACTTTACTACTGGAAATGTAATTCTGTGAAATTAAGATTATATCTGATAGGCTGTTGCCTGTTTGCAGTGTGTCTGCCACCTCTTTTACAGCCAGAGCATATCAGGTTGCTAAGAGCAGGGAAGGGAGATGAACCTGAAGACAATCTGGCTGGCGACCCGCCCAGCTCCTGGCAACCAGTGACGTCACTGGGTGGGATGCTGGCCAGAGCTGGGTAGGAAGATGATGCAGAGGCCTTGCCCTCGCAAACCCGCCCCCCACCGCCCCCTGGGTAGTGTGCACCACATCCCTCCTCCCCACCGCCTCATGCAGCAAAATACTAGGGATGCCCCTGTCAATAGTCCTGTCACAGGACACAAAACAGCACAGAATTTCTGTCAGGTGTAACAGGTCATTTTTGCACTTATTTAACAGTTACAACCAAATGCTTTCAATGGCATATTAAACGGAGCAAAATGGAGCAAATAAGAGTAGCTGATTGTCAGGGTTTATGTATTATTGCTAGTGAAGTTACGATCTATTGCATCTCCAGTCCCCTTTCTCTTTATGGAAAGTCCCCGTCTCCTAAGTCCGATAGCTTGCACTATCTCACTGTCTGTTATCCATTTAAAGCTCATTATGATTTTTTGTCCACAAATCAACTTGTGTTAATCATCAGCTTGCTTTATGAACATTGCACAACGTGCATTCCAATCCAGTGCACATTACTGCTTACTGGCCAGTATGAAGAAAGGCGCATGAATGAATTAACATCCATCTCTGACAATAAGGGAAAGTATTTCCATAAGAATGTTAAGTCAGCACAATCAAGTAAGCACCGAATGTTCACAATGCCAAAAAAGTTGTTCAAAGCCATCGACAACTTCATAACATGAGCAGAGGAAGTAGAGAACACGTGGACCAGGATGAATTAGAAGATCAGAGCAAGCGGCTGATCACAAAGGTTACTCGGTACAAGTACAAATACACATACTGATACTTTTGAGCTCCAAGACTAGACTAGAGAAAAATTCAAAAGTTAGGAGGCGGCTGTCATTTGTAAGGAGCACACGGAGCTCCTGGGATTTGTACATCTCTGTTATAATGTATGATTTGTTTTTTATAAATATAAATAAAGGGATGCACCGAAACCAGTTTTGCGAGTACAAGTATTGGTACTTGCCCAAGTACTTACAAGTACGAGTACTGATAATTTTTTGTTTATTGTCATGTGACCGTTTTTCTAAAACAATATTGATTAATGATTTCGGGACAGTGGTGGAGCACCAGAGCTATGTTCCAGCTGGAACCCTGGTAGTTCTCGTGAAAATGCCAAGTATCGGCATTGGTACTTGAAAAGTATTGGTGCATCCCTAGTTACTAGTAGGGCTGGGGTTCAAGTCATACGACATTTGGTACCCAAAGCAGCACCTTTGTGCCTGGATATGGAAGGAGAAAAATTGAAAGTTAAATTTTCCCCAAATTCAGGCACAAATTATGAGATATTGGAATGCTCCCATCATATTGGTGACAAGTCATGGGAGAAGGGTGTAAACTAAAAGGTAAAGTCTACATTAAAAAAACTCATGTATCGTCATAAAAGTAAAAAATTTCCATTCATTGCAACCATGATCAGTGGATGACAGGTACAATGCTATTGCTCCTGCAGATTCTCTCTCCCATTCCTATCCATACCAGGGAACAGACATTCAGTAACAATGGACAAATGAATGCACAAACACAACCATTTTCCAGCACACTTACCAGCTAGCCTGCAAAAAAAAACCAATTTCCCTGCCTAACTATTAGCATTAAAAACAGGTTTTGCAAAATATGTGGAAGCCACACTGCCTCAACAAGGTCCCTCTGTGTGGCGTGGTCCTGACTCTAATCTATGAGAGCCTCCACTTTGGGGCATATATAGCAAAGGATGAATTGAGTGCAGGTATGCCTGGAGGTAGCCAATGCCTCCTTAAAGGCACAGGGACACACCAGAAGCCCAGCACAGGTGTGGACAGAGCCACAGCAGCCTGTGGGGATAAGAACCCCATGATTCAGTTACGTGGGGGGGGGGGGGACGGGGGGGGGTTGGGGGGGGAC
>NW_017306306.1:1614930-1626269 GCF_000935625.1 Nanorana parkeri
GTGGGTGGGGGGGGTGTCTGTGGGGGGTTGTGAGGTGACCATGTTTTATGTTACACCCTAAATATGGGTGTAACATGAAACATGGTCGGGGAGGCAAATTTAGCTCTTGAGGGTTCTGAAAGCTACTTTCAAGTTCCCGTTCCTCATTAGCTTCAAATACACTAAACTGCAAGCTGTAGAGCTGTGTCATTCTACAGAATGGATGGACAGAAATACAAATCCTTGAGCAGGCAAAACAGGTCCCTTATACATATTTCTTCTTTGTATTTAGCTGTTTGCTTTAAGTTTTACTATATATAAAATGATAAACTTCAATGATATCCCAAAACATATCTCTCAGACGCTTTTATACACATGCACTAAATAATTTAATTTTTATGGGCGAGGTTACATAGTGTCATTGAATGAAAGATGGGATAAGGGCACTCTGTGAACGTTGTATAATGACCATGTTATGTTTGCGAAATGTGTATCTGCCTATCTTTTCAACCATTTATTTTTCTGTTCTTTAAAATGTTTAATAAAAATGAATTGAAAGTGAAAGATGGGATAGGTACAGCACACCATTTCCTTCTTTATACCATTTACCATTTTGCTGGACAAAATCTCATAAAAGCTAAATAAATCATAACAGGAACTCAAGCTGATGTTAATTGTCCCTAAAGGTAACTGCAATAAAATCATATTTGTGTTTCGAAATATTCTGTGAAAAGTAATTTGTTCCTGTGACGGCTCACAGAAACACTTTCTGTAGCTGGTTAAGGGCCTACTGATTGATCTATGTCAGTATTTACTATTGGAGTGGCGGATAGAGGCGCAGCTGATGAGGGTGTTAACGGCAGTAGAGCAAACTTATGGCAGACGGTCTCCAGAGAGCCCAGAATACAAAGTGTACAAAGTGATTTATATAATCTGCCATATAGTGTTATTTTATTTTCTCTCTACCCCTTCCAGTGTAATTAGTCACAAACTTCACTAAGTTCCCTTCTTGATTTTGTCTGTCATTTTTACGACTAATTCCCAAGGCAAAAAATCATAAGATCCCTGTTATCCCGCACCTATAATTCAACAGGTTTGGGCACAAATTACAGTCTATTGGTTGTCCTGAAAATGTTATAGCCCGTAGACCGGTATTTCTCCATCTTTCTAAAGTATTATCATGAATATTAGTGTACTCCAACCACAAGTGTCAGATTTGGTCATTATACTGGAACACAAAAATATGTGATTGCACATACAAGGTCAGACAGAGCTCTAATTTTAGAGAACCAAGAAACAAATGATGTGGTTCAGGTTGGGATTTTCATCCGGAAGCTGCATTATGCTGGTGCTTTCCCATATGTAAGCTCAGCTAAGAGTTGTGTTTTTATGGAAAAGGGAAGAAAAGGAAAAGTATAGGGGTAGGAGAGGGAAAGGAAGGAAAGGGAAATGCAATGTGAAATAAAAAGAAATAGAAAAATATAAGAAAAAAAATAAGAACTAGTAATAAAAAATAAGATAATAAATAGGTAAGATGATGATAAAAAAATTATTAATTGAAAATAAGAAGAAAAGGAATAGAAATAAAGAAAGGAAGGGGAAGCAAAGGATAAAAAGGAAAAGGATGCACAAGGAAGTGAAAGGAAAAAATAAGAATTATTAGAAATGAAAAAGGGAAGAGAAAGAAAGAAAGAAAGAAAGAAAGAAAGAAAGAAAGAAAGAAAGAAAGAAAGAAAGAAAAAAGAAAGAAAGAAAGAAAGAAAGAGGGGAAAGGTAAGGGAAAGAATAGAAAAGGCAAAGAAAGGAAAAGGGGAAATTAAAAAAGGAGTTAAGAAAGGAAAGAAACTGGGAAAGAAAAAAAGAAAGATAAGAAAAGAAAAAGGGTATAGAAAGGAATGGAAAGATAAGAAAAGAAAAGGGGAAGAGAAAGCATAGAAAAGGGGAAGAGAAAGGAATTGAAAGAAAATGAGAAAGGAAGTGGAAGGAAAGGAAACAAGGAAAGGAAAGAAAGAAAAGGAAAAATGCAAAGCGATTAAAGGAAGAGACGAGAAAAGGAAAGAAAATAGGACAAGAAATAAAAAGAAAAGAAATGGTAAGAAAGAAAAGAGAAAAGGAAAGAAAAGGAAAGTAAATGAGAAAGGAAGGGAAAAGAAAAGAAAGTAAACATGAAATGAGAGGAAAAGAAAGGAAAAAGGGAAGGGAATCAAATGAAGAGGTTGAGAAAAAAAAAGAAGAGGAAAAGTAAGGAAAGGAAAGGAAGAAAAAGGAAAGGAAAGTAAATGAGAAAGGAAAGTAAATGAGAAAGGAAAGGAAATGGGAAAGGAAAGGAGAGGAGAGGAAAGAAAAAGAAAGGAAAGGAAAGGAGAACAGAAAAGGAGACTCTATAAATGCCAGCCTGATTTCAGCCTGGTAACAGCACAATGTATCATGTAATAATTAGTAATCAATGGATTGAGCAGTAGTACAACACAAGTCTGTTAAGCACAACAACGCATTCTCTCATTTCCCTTCTATCCATAGTTCTTATCCAGAACAAACTGGCAAAGAAGAAAGTGTTTTTATCATTAATGCTCAAAGAATTTCCAAAGATACACATTGGAAAGCTTTTGCTTACTCAGATTACTAAAAATTGTAAATCACTGACAGAAAATTTTCATTGAACTAGACGGCAACTTGGCCGTCTCCATGAAGGAAATGGACATGTACTTAGTCTGGCAGCTGGATGGGGCCTACAGGACGCTTACCAGAGTATGTGGATTCATTCTCTTACGAGGCCCTTTGGAACGAGAAGTTGGTCAAAATGATTCTTTTGGAGTAGAAAGAGGAACAGGGGAGCCATTAAGAATCACAACACAGCAAAAGGATTTTTTTTTCTTAAATTCTAAATGAGAAATCAAGTTCTGAGCTAAAATTCCCCTTAATCACCCACTCCAAGATGACCATTACAACTATTCAGTGACCGTTTAACCTTGCAGCTCCCAAAGGTTTGGCCAATATTAGACTCTGGCATCTTGGAGACATTCACATATCTGGCTATGCATGTTGACTATCTCCTTCTCTATCTCTGCCAATAAAATGTTTTATTTTTAAATGAAAGCTTCGCCTTAGCAAAAACCTGCTTCAGTTTCCATTACCTAATTTCCCTGGTAACAAATGTCTGATATTCCGCTTAGAAAGCACTTTAAGCCTAATTGCATCCTTCAGTATGCACAATAACTAGACATGACTTTAAATCATAACATTAAGCTGGACTTACAGTGGACTCATGTCCACGGGCGCTTGAAAACATGACTATGCTTGTATGTAATTTTAGCAAGTGGAATGGTTTAATACTTAATGTTTACATAAAGTTATTCAGAATAAAATCAAGGCAACCCGCTGAATAAACAGATGAAATACATATTCGCTGAATTACTATACAATTTCTTGATTTTTATAAAAGCATTGAATTTTTTTCATCAAACCGGTTTAAAGAAACCCAGCCACCACCTGTGACTCTATCGGCTGAGCATATTAGTGAGAAGTCTTAAAGGTATATTCCACCTTTGGCAAAAATGTAATAAATGCACCCACATTAATAAAATAAATTAATAAGAAGGAGACAATGCGGGAGAGAAGGACTACAGGACTATCGCAGCCAGAGTTGCTTTTTTTTTATTTACAGGGGGAATTTTAAAAAAAATTCATACAGTTTTCCAGAGGAAATATTTTAAAATAATGAACCCAAAAGGCTAGTTTTTCTGCAACAGTGAAAAGATGACTTTGAGATGCAGACTGATACCAAGTCAAATTCAGGTACAGGCAGTCCTCGAGTTACAAACATTCGACTTACATGCGACTCCTACTTAGAAACAGGGGCTATTACTGTAGACATGGGGGTCCCAGGCTGCATCCAAAGTGTACCGCGCAGCATTTCAGTAGTTGTAATGCTATTGCACTCTTGCCGATGAGGAGTGCCCGCCTTTACTGGTTCGTAGTACTGTACGTATATTACAGGAAGTTGGCCCTAGTTTGACATGCAGACGAGGGGTGCCAACCTCTTCTTCTGGGTCACTGTGAGGTTTTTACTGCGGTCTGTATCCTCATTAGAAAGATTTAATCTCACTTCCTGTCCTTGAGACAACAGGAAGTGAGAGGTAGTCTCCCACTAGGGACACAAATTCCCTCCTGTAAGAGTGATCATGGAAAAAAGGTGTCTCCACTGAAGCTGTATCACCAATCCTTGTTTCCACGACAACCCAAAATTTTCAAAATCCAATTGTCACAGGGACAGAAAAGTGAGGTGAAATCTTCTGAACAGGGACACACACAGCAAAACAAACGTTACAGGGGGTTAACCCTTCCCTATGGTAGGGCTGGAGTTGCACTTAAAAAATGTACCTGTTCAAACTTACATACACATCCAACTTAAAAACAAACCTACAGTCCTTATCTTGTTCTTAACCCGGGGACTGTCTGTACTTACATTGCTTATATTTAAAAAATACATGTCATGATTTATTAAGAATTACAGAGCTGCATTAATTTGTGTATTTTATATCTGCCTGGAGTTCATCTTTAATTTTAAAAAAAATCTACAACTGTCAATAAACTGTAAATGAAAAAATATGCAAGAGACCCCAGAACCTAAAAAAAACCAATATAACAATCCAGTTGAAACAATTCATAATACATACATAGATCTGTGTGCCAACTGGCTAAAGAGACTTCCAGTCAAACTTTTCGGTTAATGCGGAAAATGGTCTCAGCCAATAACAATGGTTTTCCATGGAAACCTACAGACCATCATTCAAGCAGCTTGTAGACCGTGTTTACACGTGTACATGTGTATATATTTACAGAAAGGTTGAATTGCGCACAAATATAAATATCAACCACATGTGCACATTTGTTCCTACACTCTCTAGATCGATGCAAAACTATTTTACAAGCTTTGCTAATTAAGGGCCATCGGACTGTTCTCCAAAGCAGCCAAAGCTTTAGCTAAATCTCAGCGGCTTTACTGGCTATAAACATTGGAGAGACTTGATAGGGGCTTTTCTGAATGCACTCACTGTGCAGGTTTTGTTGTCTTGCCAAAAGGTTAATTGACTCTCTCTGCTACTTAAAAAAAAAAGTCCTTGTTTAATGCTACAGGAAATCAAACAAGATTCGATATTTGAATGCGTTAAAAGAAAGGGATAAATCAACAAGATTATTTTTAATTAAACACAGCAACGTTAGCTGTAATATGTACCATACCCTGCACTGTGAATTCCACCATTGAAGAATTAAAAGCCAACTTCGAGCCCCCTTCCTCCATTGAGGAGCCCACTCCCATGTACTTTATTTTTTTAATTTTCCTTTTCCCGATGTCTTAAGCCTGATCATGGGATGTGCAGGGGTCCATTTTTCTTTTGCTCTTCCCCAGCACTGGGTGGGCCTCATGCAGACAGCTGAAATAGGGTGATGACACAACTCTAAGCATCAATACACTGTGTGTGCAGAACCCTGTGGTGACGGGTCTATGACACCCTGCACTCACAATATTGCATGGACGTCATTCAATCTGGAGGACTGAGGACATCTAGTGGTGAAAATGGAATGACTGCAGCGGAAAGCACCAGAAAGAAACCCTTTTTTTATTTTATCCTTTGTCCTGAATGAATCAAGGTACAATTCACCTGGATACACTTAAGGGTCTATTTATAAATCTTCCACCCAACCATACACTGGGTGATAGAGCCGAGAAGTGAATACAAATACAGCCAGGTCTAATAAGGTTTAAAGCCTGATTTTAGCTATTCACTTTTAAATAGAAGGGGTAGAGCCAACATTTCTGCTATCTTTAAGCCAGTGTCTCAGTCCAAGAAATAGATGGTGACCCTGGATGATGTCTGAACACACATGGCTCCATTCTTCTGGACAGAAATGCAGTTAAAGGCATTATTAGGGAGAATACTATGATACCTGTGAAGGGTGTTCGATACCTCTTAGGGGTTTATCTATAAACAATTTGCCCTGCAAATCCCTGTGAACATTCATACTGTGCGAATAAAGGCAAATACTAATGTCTTATACTAGGGATGTCCCGATACCGATGCTAGCATCGGAATCGGGCCCGATGCAGGGCATTTTGACAAGTACTTGTACTTGTCAAAATGCCCCCGATGCCTAGCGCCGAAGCTTGCGCTATGTTTTTTTGTTTTCCTTCTTACTTACCTCGCAGAGTGTCGCGTCACTGCTGCTCCGGTGGGCGGCGCTCTGAGCGGGGTCATCTGGCAGTCACTATATATCTATATATCTACGTATATCTATATGTAATGTACTGTACATTGCAGCAATAGATTTACAATAATCCCCTGCTAACATGAATGGGTTAAATGATCCGTAGTACAACTACATGTTATGTACTATTATGTACTATGGATCATGATTTAACCTATTCATGTTAGCAGGGGATAATTGTACTATTACTGCAGTGTACGGGATGTATGTGCTGTATATGTACTATGGATCATGATTTAACCTATTCATGTTAGCAGGGCAGAATTGTGAGCGGCTCCCACAAGCTGAGCACCGAGATGCGATGCAGTGATCCTGCCCAGCGCCGACTACAAGAGGCACTGCGTGAGGCTACGGGGATCGGAGTGAAACTGTGAGTAAAGGAAGCTGGGACGGGGCTGGCTGTAAATCTATTGCTATAGTGTACTGGACGTGTGTAATGTATATGTAGTACATATATACAGCACACACCTCCACTACACTCCAGCAATAGAGTTACAATTCTCCCCTGCTAACATGAATAGGTTAAACCATGATCCATAGTACATAACATGTAGTTGTACTATGGATCATTTAAAGTCACCTGTCCCTTTAAGAAAAAGTATTGGTAATTGGTATTGGCAAGTACATGAGGGGATGTACTTGTACTTGTACTTGGGCCTGAAAAAGTGGCATCGGGACATCCCTATCTTATACTGTGCTTTCTTTTCAGGTTGAATGTAATGTAATACGGATATTCCTCACTTTGCGACTTACCTGCTTTGCGACCACTCGCACTTACGACTAACTCTCTGACAGTACGTGCGGGAACGTGGCAGTGCGACGTCTCGCCGGCGGAAGTGCTGTACTCCGTTCTCCACTGCTGGTCTCGGTAAGTACTTTATTGACCGATTTACAGTACACTGTTCAGTACTATACATCTGCAACACTATACAGTACTGTACTAATGCAGTACAGTACTGTATACAGTTCCTCGCTTAACGACCAATTCGTTTAACGACCTGGTCGTAGGAATGGAACTCGGTCGTTAAGTGAGGAATAGCTGTACTGTATTATGGCCAGTAGATGGTGGTGAGGAGCATAGGAAATAAGACTGCTCATTTTTGCCTCTATTTGCACAGAACAAATATTCACAGTGATTCGCAGGGCAAATGGCTCTGCAAATTGTTTAAAAAAAATAGACCCCTGAGTGATACACTTATACATTAATTAGCATGCATGCACTTACCATAAGAAATAAATCTAATGCTAGGTCCACTTTGGGAAGTTATGGAATAACTTATACATTTGTAATCCTGTAGTAAGTATAGACTTTGTAACTAACCCCCAAACATTGCAGCAACTACCTTATGGTATCTGTTTTTACCCCTGCTCCTCCACCTCCTAAATCCATTGCTGCAGTGCCCTGAAAATCCTATGCAAATAATTATTTTTTTGAAAATCAGTACTAGCTTAGGGCTAAGCATGCCCCCCATGTGATAGTGCCTAGGCTTGGTGATTGGTTGCTTAGGCACCAAGTGATGAAATGTGAGCATAAGTGTCATATGTGTCCTATAACTGGAAGAACTGGGAGTTTACCAGCAGATTGGGATGGTGTAAGAGCATGGTCAAGGTACGATCACATATGACACCTATAAGGCTGCATTCACACCTGAGTGTGAGCGTTTACAGGCTACACCTTTTTTCGTTTTAGTCAATGGAAAATTAGGTACTATGAGATGGTTTTTTGATGTAAAGCACCATAGTGATCCTGCCCAGCGCCGACTACAAGAGGCACTGCGTGAGGCTACGGGGATCGGAGTGAAACTGTGAGTAAAGGAAGCTGGGACGGGGCTGGCTGTAAATCTATTGCTATAGTGTACTGGACGTGTGTAATGTATATGTAGTACATATATACAGCACACACCTCCACTACACTCCAGCAATAGAGTTACAATTCTCCCCTGCTAACATGAATAGGTTAAACCATGATCCATAGTACATAACATGTAGTTGTACTATGGATCATTTAAAGTCACCTGTCCCTTTAAGAAAAAGTATTGGTAATTGGTATTGGCAAGTACATGAGGGGATGTACTTGTACTTGTACTTGGGCCTGAAAAAGTGGCATCGGGACATCCCTATCTTATACTGTGCTTTCTTTTCAGGTTGAATGTAATGTAATACGGATATTCCTCACTTTGCGACTTACCTGCTTTGCGACCACTCGCACTTACGACTAACTCTCTGACAGTACGTGCGGGAACGTGGCAGTGCGACGTCTCGCCGGCGGAAGTGCTGTACTCCGTTCTCCACTGCTGGTCTCGGTAAGTACTTTATTGACCGATTTACAGTACACTGTTCAGTACTATACATCTGCAACACTATACAGTACTGTACTAATGCAGTACAGTACTGTATACAGTTCCTCGCTTAACGACCAATTCGTTTAACGACCTGGTCGTAGGAATGGAACTCGGTCGTTAAGTGAGGAATAGCTGTACTGTATTATGGCCAGTAGATGGTGGTGAGGAGCATAGGAAATAAGACTGCTCATTTTTGCCTCTATTTGCACAGAACAAATATTCACAGTGATTCGCAGGGCAAATGGCTCTGCAAATTGTTTAAAAAAAATAGACCCCTGAGTGATACACTTATACATTAATTAGCATGCATGCACTTACCATAAGAAATAAATCTAATGCTAGGTCCACTTTGGGAAGTTATGGAATAACTTATACATTTGTAATCCTGTAGTAAGTATAGACTTTGTAACTAACCCCCAAACATTGCAGCAACTACCTTATGGTATCTGTTTTTACCCCTGCTCCTCCACCTCCTAAATCCATTGCTGCAGTGCCCTGAAAATCCTATGCAAATAATTATTTTTTTGAAAATCAGTACTAGCTTAGGGCTAAGCATGCCCCCCATGTGATAGTGCCTAGGCTTGGTGATTGGTTGCTTAGGCACCAAGTGATGAAATGTGAGCATAAGTGTCATATGTGTCCTATAACTGGAAGAACTGGGAGTTTACCAGCAGATTGGGATGGTGTAAGAGCATGGTCAAGGTACGATCACATATGACACCTATAAGGCTGCATTCACACCTGAGTGTGAGCGTTTACAGGCTACACCTTTTTTCGTTTTAGTCAATGGAAAATTAGGTACTATGAGATGGTTTTTTGATGTAAAGCACCATGCTATATAAATCTTATGTACTAACAATAATAATAGCCTTAAAAATGTTTCATCTTGAGGTAAATTCAAGCATTTTCAGGCATTTTTAGGCACTGCCATTGACATCTATTATGCCACAGCCACCCCACTCTGCTTCAAAAGTAGCTCTAGTAACTTTTTTAGCTGCAGACATCGAGCTACAGGCACCTGAGCACTCATATGTAAGGGGACACAGTTTAAAAGCATAGGATTTTGGTTGTATTGAAACTTTGAACTTCAACCTGCAAAATGCTCAGGTGTAAATCAGGACTTGCCAAGCTTGATGGGTAGTTTACTAAAGCTGTAGTGAATACAGGTTAACTTTACACTCTGCTTTGATTTCATTCATTGCTATATACACATCCTGGCCAAATAAAGTCACCACCTGGATTCAGCTAGGCAAACAGGTCAGAGCCTTCCATTGGAGTATATGTCTAGGTTCAGCAACATGTCCCCCAAAATTTGACGTCAGCTGCCTACCTGAATATACTGAATGACTAGGTTTTTTCGTCAATGGATTTTTTTTTTTTACCACTGACGGCACATTGGGTATATTCAAGGAAGACAATGCCAGGATTCATCGGGCTCAGATTGTGAAAGAGTGGTTCAGGGAACATGAGACATCATTGTCACACATGGATTGGCCACCACAGAGTCCAGACCTTAACCCCATTGAGAATCTCGGTGACAATTAATGGAATGGAAATAAATGTTGTGACATTGCATAAGCTTATGAAGACATTGCCACAGCGAATGCGTGCTGTAATCAAAGCTAAAGGTGGTCCAACAAAATATTAGAGTGTGTGACTTTTTTTTTGACCATGCAGTGTATGTTTATCCTTAGAATAAGACCACACCTTGCTTAGGTACCTTGATGTGGTGTCTGTTTGCAATTATATGAAAACAAGACCTCTGCTTTGAATGAAATGTTAGAAATAGGTCCCCACTGTAGGTCGCACAGCTGAGTGCTGGGAAATTTGTTTTATGCGCTTGTAAGTAACTGCCCATCCCACGTGCACTTCCCATGTTAGTTATAAATTGACTGAGCTGCTTGCCATGTTTCTCTTTTTGTTGTAATTTTAATTTATGTGGTGTACTTTATGGCCCCACCTTTCAGGACAAGTCAAAGGTTCAAACCACAAAAAGCAAACAGTTGAGAGACCTGCCATGTGCCAAGCAAAGCAAAAGCCTTCGTAGACCACCTGCATCAGAGTAACGAATATGGCTCATAACAGGCAGCCACGGGACACAAATTATCCATCTGACCAGCACCTTCCAATGACACAAATCATTACCCTGAGGGTTCATCATACAACCCGGGCTGGGGCAGCACGTTGGATCTGTCAGATAAGGACACCAGAGAATCTTAGCTTTGCCTCGGGTGCTGTTCAGCCCTCTGAAAGCTAATTAAAGGCTTAACCGCAGTTAGATTTACAGCTTAATTATACCCTGAGAAAACTAATATTTTAAATGTTTTAAATAAAGACATCTTGTAGGGCCATTTATTGTTGGCTGAAGAAGGCCAATTTGGCGGTGAAGGAGAAACCGGACAGGATTCAAGTTATGGCTTTATTGGCAATATTTTTATAAGCATCAGGTGCCATTTCTTATGCACTCCAAACCGCTAGTCATAAAATTCATGTATCCGGTTCTATGTGCTCAGGCTTTGGGATCCCGAGAAGACAGTTGGTAAACTCTTAAAGCAGAAGTCCATAAGGAAAAAAAGTTTGAAGGCTGTTCAGTGCAGTAATACTCTGAGGTCAATCTGCATGATGATTCCTCCCTAGGCACTTGGCCATCCGGCCATCCAGCTGTGTACTCAAAGATTCTATCCCCCTCTCATACAGGAACATACTCCTTTAAAGTGGACCTAGCATGATTTATAAATATGTGTGTGTGTG
>NW_017306306.1:1626400-1640996 GCF_000935625.1 Nanorana parkeri
ATAATATAAAATATAAAATAATATATTACAGCTGAACTCCAGTCAAAGAAACAAAGGCCCATTAAGCACTTGTAGACCAGGCCATTTTTCAGTATTCAGCGCTGTGGTACTTTGACTGACAATTATTCAGTTATTCAACGCTGTACTGAAATTAACTTTATACCATTTTTTGGGGACAGATAGAAATTTCTTTTGGTGGTAATTAATCACCACTGGGGGGTTTTATTTTGTACTATATAATGAAAAAAAGTTCCCAAAATTTTGAAATAAAACTTTTTTCCCTACATTGTTATAAAACATTTATTAGTATCCAATTTTTTGGTAAAATATAAAAGACGGGGTCACGTCGGGTAAATAGACATGAAACATGCCAAGCTTTAAAATTGTGTGCCCCTGTGAAATTGCAAAAAACTACCATACTCATTGGCCATAGACGAAGCTAAAAAAAGCTTTTACTGCTCCTCTGTGAATTCACCTACACGGCACACTGTTACCCGGAGAAACCTTCGCCACCTTGACCCTTCTCTTCTCTACTCTGCTACTGACTACATCTCGACAAAATCTCACTCCTGTCCTGCCCTGACCTGGCTATTTCTGTCTTCAACAGCTCGCTCTCATCCTCCCTAGACACATTGGCTCCCCTCACTACATGCAGACTTAGACCACATCCACTACAACCATAGCAAACAAAAGAAACCAGACATCTAAAAAGATATAGTCGCGTTCTTGAACGTCTGTGGCGAAAAACTAGACTTCTGCAAGACTTCACCCTTTACAAAGCTGCCCTCCTAAAATATAATTCCTTCCTCCGTGCTGCCAAACAGACTTATTTTGTTCCTCTCCTTATCACACTCTCATCCAAACCTCATCAACGCTTTTCCACTTTTAACTCTCTACTATGTCCCCCACCGCCACCACCCACTAACTCACTCACTGCCCAGGACATTACCACTCATTTCAAAAACAAAATAGATACAATTCGGGATCAGATCATCAGTGTGCAGTCACCTTCCCCTATTCATGTTCCAGACCCTCCATCACACTTGTTACTCTCCTCTTTTGACCCGATCACCACAGAGAAGGTTACAAAGCTTCTCTCTGACACCCACCTCACCACTTGCCCCTAGACCCTGTTCCCTCACCACTACTCCGGTCACCCTCTTACTGTATCCTACACTCTCTTACTCACATTTTCAATCTCTCACTCTCTACTGGCATATTTCTCTCCCCTCTAAAGCATGCCCTGGTCACCCCAATGCCCAAAAAACCATCAATGGACCCTACCGACAGTAACAATCTCAGACCAATCTCCTTACTTCCATTCACCTCCAAACTCATAGAACGCCTTACCTACAGCCGCCTGAGGCGCCGCCTGAGGCGCCGCCTCGCTGATAACAACCTTCTCGATCCCTTACAGTCCGGCTTTCGTCCCCTACTGTCCACTGAAACCGCCCTCCTAAAACTCACTAATGACTTAATAACAGCTAAGCTACCATCTCTATGCCGATGACACTCAAATCTATCTCTCTACTCTGCAACTCTCCCCCTCAGTGTCCTTGCGTGTCACTAATCTACTAACTGACATATCTATCTGGATGTCGCAACACTTCTTAAAACTCAACCTTTCAAAAACTGAGCTCTTGATATTTCCTCCTGCCCGTGCACCTTCCCCCAACTTTTCCCTTGAGATTGTTAACACAACTATCCATCCCTCCCCCCATGCCAAGGTCCTAGGTGTCATCCTTGACTCGGACCTCACCTTTCTTCCCCACATCCAATCACTATCCAAATCCTGCCGCCTTCACCTTTGTAACATCTCCAAAATACGCCCCTTCCTCACCAAGGAAACCGCAAAATTACTCATCCACTCCCTTGTTATCTCTCGTCTGGACTATTACAACTCCCTCCTCATTGGCCTTCCACTACACAGGCTATCCCCCCTTCAGTCTATCATGAATGCTGCCGCTAGAATCATCCACCTAACCAACCGCTCAGTGTCTGCAACTCTGTCAATCCCTGCACTGGCTTCCTATAGCCCAAAGGATAAAATTCAAAATATAAAAAATCAGTTACAGAGCCGTCCACAACTCCGCCCCCGGATATATGTCCAACCTGGTCTCAAAGTATTACCCTAACCGTCCCCTACGCCCTTCACAAGATCTCCTGCTCTCCAGCTCCCTCATCAACTCCTCCCATGCTCACTTCCAGGACTTCACTAGCGTCTCTCCCATCCTATGGAACTCTCTACCCCAACCTGTCCGACTATCTCCCACTCTGACTGCCTTTAGGTGATCCCTTAAGACTCATCTCTTCAGGGAAGCCTATCCCACCTCAACCTAACCACTGAACAATCACTTTCTCAAACAATCATCCCCGCACAGCTACCTCCTCATGTATCACTTGCCCCTCCCTTTTAGATTGTAAGCCCTCACGGGCAGGGCCCTCCTTGAATTGTATTGTCTTGAATACAATTGAATTGTATTGTGACTGTAATGTCTTCCTTATATTGTAAAGAGCTGTGCAAACTATTGGCGCTATATAAATCCTGTATAATTATAATAATAATCGCTGTTACGGCGATATCTAACATGTGTGGCATAATCGTCGTTTTCGCACGTAGGCGCACCCGACGTGTATTTATGTTTATATGTGCGGGGGAGCTAAATATATAATTATATTTTTTTAATATGTGACTTTAATTTTTTTTTTAAACTTAACTTTATTGCTATCACATAGTGGGCTTTTGTGCCAATATACAATCTGCTTCACCAGCTTCTTCTCTGGCTATAGCAGCCAGAGAAATGACAGCTAAAGGCGGAAGTGATGTAATACATATACAATACACATCACGTCCGCTTTTAGAAATCGGAGGAGATATCAGCAAGTAGGAGAATGCTGATCTCTCCCCCGTCTACAGTGTGAGCAGCTGCTGTGCCAGTCCCGGGCTCCCAGGGGGGACAGCAGAGCCCGGGATAACCGGCAGCAGCGGTGCAAGGGGGTACTTTATGGTTCTGTGCACAAATATCTGACTGCTGCATACTTGCACATTTACTTTCTACATGATTACAATGTTGCAGTCTGATCACTGGGAGAGAGAAAACTAAGGAAATGCTTCCTCCTGCCTGCAACATATTGATGACATCATCCCCGCCTAGACAAAGTCACTGGAGCTTAGGAACTACTTTACTCTGTTGCCGTATATTGTGATTATTGTGATTAGATGGTGGGTGTGATATGTTTATACAGTACATGTACTCTGCTGTAAAGGACCCTAGTATGTAAGAGGTTAAAGGGGACAGAACTCAAAAAAGTTTTGCTACCTTACAGAGGTAGAACTCAAAAACTTTGGCTACCTTATAAGGAACTTCTAGAAATGTTAATTGCGCCTAAGCAGTAACTTTTCACTCTTAAAGTGACACAAAACTCAGGAGTTAAATTTCAAAAATACATTCAAGTACCTTAACTATTAACAAAAATGTATCTTATTTGAGGATCACTCGACTGTAGATCCTCAAATCATCTCTGAATTGGTGCTGACACTGTCCTTCCTTCCGCTTCAAGATCACTCCCGTAATAGACTGTCATTTCAATAGAAACTCGTAAACTAAATATGAGATTGTAGTCCATCACGGGAGTGAGCTTGGGGCATTCCAGTTTTGTTAATAGTTAAGGTACTTGAGGGCATTTTTAAGATTTAGCTCCTGAGTTTAGTATCACTTTAAATTCCTCCTGACAAATAGTAGTACACTCCGTGTGCCTGCATTCTCATAGCTATATATCTGCAGTGTGAGATCACCTAAAGCAGTGGTTCTCAACCTGTGTAACCTCAGGACCCACATTTGTCCTTGGTCATTAAGTTGTGACCCAAGTTGCACTGCAATGGAACAAACAGCATTGCGGTACTGCACTTTCCAGTGCGGGCAATTACATTGGGTGGGAGGTGTGCTTGTGGTGCCATTCAAATGAAACGTGAGGTAATTCTGGTCCAGACACCTCTACAGGACATGCAAGGAAGCTGTAAGCGGTGCATGTATGGATGGAAATCCCTCGCAGCCATAGCTCCAGCCCACCCCACCCCACCTTAAGCTGACATATAAATGGCTGCTTGGTGCGAGAACTGACAATGATGCGCTAGGAGGAGGCTGAGAAGCCTCTCACCAAGAAAAGTGTAATGATATCCGGTGATGTCATTACTGCGCTGCTCATGGTTCTCCTTGCTAGAGAGCAAACTGTACCTGGAAAGCTGAATTGCAAGGATCTACCTGCTTCTTTAAATAGTCTTTTTTAGTCTTTTTCCCTCTGCTTGTTTTTTTAGGGTACGGCTTCCAAGTCCTCTTTTACTGATTAGTTCTATGAAGTGTTTATTGAGCTCAGAAGAAAAAGAAGCCCTTTGAAGTGGGTATAAAATATCAATTTGTTACAAAATAAGGACTTTCAGTATATAAGATTTATACAATGTAAAAATATAACAATTTGGCGACAATGCCATAATTGACTGTAAACTGGCTATTTTTTAAAGAAAATGATCATGTGATAATGCTGACAAAAATCACAAAATGGTAGGCCTAATGTTTCATTATATTCTACATGTACTTCCAAAAGAAATGCTTTAGATAAAGGCTCGGAGCTAATGGCAGCAATACCGGCATTTCTATAAAAAGACCAAAACAATGCAAAATTCCATATTTCTTCCTGGGAAAAAAAATTATTTGGATTTTACCCTTGATAAATTTCACCAGCCACATAATGTGATATGTCTGCCAGCACCCATGATTCATTAGGTAAGCTGACATGATGTAATAGGTCCTGGCAGAGTCCAATCCCCTACGTTCCTACACAAGGGCGCTCCTCTGAGATTTCACATTAGCTAATCAATGCGCGCCTTTGGCAACATGCTGTAAACCACAAATTGTATTTTTTATTTTTCCTTTTCTACACAGGTCAGAAAGGCAAAGTCAATGTATCTGAACGAGTGTCAGATAAACACTGAAATACTGTTTTGCAATTTTGAGTATATAAGAGAGAGGACGCTGGTTTAAAATGCTATGCATTGAAGATATGGTCAACCGAATATAACAACATGGTTTAAACCAGTTTTAGTTAAGTTAAACATTGTTGCCAGCTGCCACTGGTTACAAGGACAGTCAGTGTATGGAAAATGTTCCAGGCCAGGATCACACTTTTGCACTGAGGTAATGCACATAACATCATGCATTGCATTAAGGCAACCTATTCGTTTTTAATCGGCTACCAACGCAAGCCCAACATGGCCCAAACCACACCTGAGCCTTAGGGCATTGGGGTGCCATTCAAGATAGTGCACAACACAGTAACCCATGCATAGTGCAGTAACAAAAAAGTGTGATCCCATCCTAAAAGTTTATACTTGAAAAATAATGTATAGTGATATATAGCAGCGGTCGCCGCTGGTGGTCCGCGAGAAAATGTTGGTGGTCCCCGGGCCCCCCTGATGCCATGTAGGCTGGGTCGTCATTGAAGCGGCACGGAGGCTCCAGGGCTGCCTCTCACTGACTCAAGCAGCGGCTGTCACAAGGAATGCACGGCTCTCAGTACAGTGCGGGCGGAGGAGGGGGGGGCATCTCGTCAGTACCCAGACTGAGCAGGTTGCGGGACATAGAAAAAAGTGGGGAGAAGCCAGGTAATAGTAGCTCAGTGTGGGGAAAGGGGAGAATGATCCATTGAAACTGATTTCTAATGACATGCTAATCACTGGGGCAGACATAGCATACGATCATATGACAACGTGGGCTCCAGCCAAGAAATCATATGTTTTCATGCAATGCTGTGTTCAGTGCAAAAATGTAAAGGGAAGCAGGTTTAAAGACATTTTATCTACATCTACAGTGACTCTGATTTACAGTAAAGAGCATATTTAATTACAAAGTGATTTTTCACTTATGTTGGTGAATGAGACAAAAATTTGTTTGCAAAAAATACCCAATTGTGTGCAAGGCAAATAATAATAATAAAAACAAAAATAGTATCTTTGCTCACCTGACTCAATCAGTGGCAGAATTTGCGATGGGGGCATCCCCTGCACCTTTGTCATGTATAGCTGCTGGGCGGGGAATGCGGCTCCCAGGTCGGGAGAAAGGGGTGGCGGTCAGAGTTTTGAGCTTGCCAAGCCCGGCTTCATCCCTAGTGCTGATTTCAAACAGTCAAGTGCGGGCAAAAATCCTGCTGTTTTTTTTTTTAAATTTCCCTTGCACATGATTGGGTATTCTTTATGAATTGAATTTGTACATTGTTTCACCTCATTCACTAAGATAAGTGAAAATTCACTTTGAATGTGTCCATACTCCTTTAGCAAATTAACTCCAGTATATTTACTGCTTTATATGTTCATAATAATTGTAATTGTTTAGCCAATCTTGAGATTTACACCCAAGTTCCACACTGCACAGCCATGCAGGCGACACCTATTTCATAATCAAGCAATTACTCTTTCTGGTTGAACATTTCAGCTTCCTGTGTCACCTCTCCACCTTTAGCCTCCTTATTGGACAGCAGATCAGTATCATAACCTCTGTCCAATGAGCAGGGAGCTGACTCAGAAAGCAGCAAATTAATCTTGATATAACAATAATCAGTTGCGTGTATGACAAGAATAGTTGTGAACATTTTTGGCAAGTAAAGTGGTGACATTTTTTCTTGTTTTTTTATCGGAACAAATTAAATTTTAAACATGTAATTTCCATTCCGGAAAAATCGTACATATTGCAATTCAGATGTGCTAGGCACAAGGGAAACCTGTTTAATACATCTGGAATTCAAATCAAGATGCCAGACTTTTAAAGGGGTTCTAAACCCTCCTTTTGTGTGCCTATATCTACTGCAGTAGATATAGGCACACAAAAGGAGGGTTTAGAACCCCTTTAAAAATATTAAGAATGTCGAAATATTCAGTAGATATATGAAAAAAAAAAAGCACTTTAACAGCGGTTTAAACTTACCTCGTTATCGCTGCGCGCTCCCGCCTGAGAATCCGAAACTGCTCGGATGGCCGCAAAGCATCTTGGGGTGTGCGCATGCGCAGTTCGGATTCTCGGCCGGGAGACGAGCAGAGACGCAAGGTAAGTCTATAGATGCATGCACCCGCATGCAGACACCGCTGGATCGGAAGTGCCTGCAAGGACAGAGGAGTCAGCGCTGGAACGGATCCAGGTCAGGTCTGGAGGGACAGATGAAAACATCGGGAAAGAAGAAGATCGGATTAAGAGACATTATTTAAGGTAAGTGCTAACATTAACATGGGGGGGAGGGAAACATTTTTTGGACTTTAATGTTCAGCATGCCTGCTTTGGGTCATTGGCTGATTTGGTTGAGCAAATTCTGTCTCCATTTGCCTAACACAGGGTGCCGCAATACCCAGGGTTCCTTCTGGTTTCCTTAGGTGTGCGTCAAAATTTTTACAGAGCATCATGGTTTTCCATTGGGGCAGGTGGGCTGGCTGCCAGCACCATGGAAATGAATGTTGCTAACTTGGGGAGGGTGGGATCCATTCAGAAGGGGATTGAAGTTCGCCACCCTTCGGGCCTTCTCCACCTGCCATTTTCTGCCATTTGTTTACATTTGAGATTGGGGTGCCTCAAGATTTTGCATACTTTTAAAGGGTGCAACCTATAAAAAGGTTGAGAAACGCTGGCCTAACAGGACAGCTAACAGAGAACTAGAAGCCATGTATCCAAATGAAATATATTGTATATCTTCAATGAAATGTCTTATTTTCTATGGGACATCTATATACTTGTGACTAACAGTTTTTCTTTCAAAGGAGAACTATGAGGTGAGTGCTTTTCACTCACCTCATAGTTCTAGCCGACCTGTGACAATGAGACTGTCACAGGTCGGCTCAGTAGATCGGGAGGTGAGCGAACACATACCGGCGTTCGCTCACCTCTCGATCCTGTCACAGCTCTCTGACGTGACAGGGGAGGGGCTGGATTCCCCCCTCCCGGCTCCGATCCGCCAGTGCTGACAAGATAGGTAGAGCCAGCTGTTACTCACACAGCTGGGCGGATCCAGACATAATTGTCGGGATCCGCTTCAGCTGCGGCGCCTCAGTATACTGCGAGCAGTAGCTCGCGGTATACTGTGTCGTCACTGAGCTTAGGGTGACGGGAGGACACTAGTTTGTGTCCTCCCGTTACCCTAAGGAGAACTATGGGGAAAAGACTTAACCCCATAGTTCTCCTTTAAATGTCTTTTTTTTTCTTTTTTGCACTTATCTCTACTGTTCTTTTAATGAACCGTTAGTCATTTCCATTAAAATTTTACTACACAATAACTACATAGAATTTACTACAGAAGCTGAACAAATCAGACGTGTTATTATGAAGTTAATTGTGTGATGTTAGACCACACGGACCGTACATCAGGATAAATTACTTGTGAAATAATTTGCCTTCCAGGTGAGATCTCTCCTTTCACCACTCGGTGTGTCAGAAACAAAGCTATTTCTCCCGCGGGGGAAAAACTGACGTGTATAAAAAGAATGTCACGGCGGACAAATAACGTTTTTTTTTTTAAACTGGTGAGCGCAGTTCAGTTAAGTTCCATTTATGTTAGTCAATACATAATGAAGAGTTGCAGCTAATGACACGTGGGGCGTTAAAGAGGACCTTTGATCCCTGGATTTAATTACACGCTGGGGGCAGTTTGTGGAATATTTTTGTTTCTTCCGAGCACACAGTGAGTCGCTAATGAAACCTGAAAGCCAAATACGGCTCGGTTTCTAGGTCAGGAAAACTTCTCCAAAAAGGAAAACACTCGGTGAAACTTTCTCCCATATTATGTCACAGGCCAGAGACGGGAATGAGAAAAGCGTAAGAAAATTATGTATGGATAATTACCCGGAACATATAGCGGATACTTTTCCAAGGCAAGAAATGTCATGCTTCGACCGCAAGACATAAAGAAAACAAAAAAAGTATAATACGTACGCGGCGTGAGTATCTGAATGAATTACTGTGAAAAAAAGATCATTGTATTTAGTTACCATTGACATCACTAGTCATCAAAGAAAATCTTTTCTTTTCTTCTATGGTGCCCACAGCCTTCTCATCTATGCCAGAGAGTAATAAAAAATAAAGAAATATGCTGCACGGCTCACAAACTGTGGAACTCCAAGGAAATGTTTAGATTGTAAGCTCTCACGGGCAGGGCCCTCCTAACCTTCTAGTCATGCATTGAATTGTAACTGTACTGTCTCCCTTTGTAAAACACTCTGCAAATCGTTGCCACTATATAAATCCTGTATGATATTAATAATAATAATAATAATAATATGAATAGTAATTCAAAAATAAGCACAAAATGTCAGAGGCTTAGATCAATTTATAACTAGCAAAGGAATGGTGCACAGGCTTTGGTTCCCAGAAGTGGAAAAATAACCTATCATGGATGGTCAGTGGGAAGAAGAATTCCCCAGCCGCCATGTCTGTAGGATGAAGAACACCTTGGGGTCAGTGCCCTTTGGAGGAAGAATGCCTCATCAATGGTGGCCAGTGAGATGAAGAATGCACCAGCGTTGTGTCCATAGGATGAAGAGTGCCTTTGCAACAGTGTTGTTCAAAGGAAGAATTCCCCATCATTGGTGGCCAGTGAGATGAAAAATGTACCAGGGTACGTGTCCCCTGGGACATGAAGAATGTCAGCATTCCTGTCCGTGGGAGAAAGCATGCCCTGGCACTGGTGTCCATGGCTAAAAGAATTACCCGGTTATGGTTTCCTTGGGACAAAGAAAGTCCTAGTGTCTGTGTCCATGGGAGAAAGAATGCCTAGTGAAACCCCCCACCAGCATTAGAGTCAATGGTTATAGGAGTTTAGGTTTAAGTAGCCAGAGGAACATTGAATAGAATATATACTTCTTATATAGAATATCTTTAAAAATGTAAATATGTAAATATTTCACTCAGAAGTCAGCAGAGATTACAAAAACTACAGAATGTTAATATCTCGTTCTTGCCACGGTGACTACAGTACAATGCATGTCTTTCCAAACACGCCACCCCCACTGCTCATGCAATGCAACCAGCTCACTGCTGAGGCACAAAGCTTGAGGCCAAATTAAAGGTCTTCCCTGCAATAGGCTTTTCAACTTTAATGGAGTATTTCCTAGGACTCCTGCACATATAATGGTAGACCCACCCACTAAGCAGTCAGACTGAGGAAAGGTCATGACAAAACTGACATCAAAATCTCCAGAATAGATGTATACCATGAAGAAATTGTTTGCTAAAAAAAGGAAAAAAGGACATTGTGTGAGTGGACCTTTACTCACCACCATATATCATGTGTTATTCAGCATCTAATACAGTGTAACAGTATGACATCATAGACTGATACATAAAACATCTGATTGTCATCAAAGCATAAAGCCTGAGCTGACTATAACAAAACCCTGGGGGGAAATCAATCAAAAACATAAATGTTCTACAGACAATGACAGTATAATAATTATCAGGGCCAATAACGATGCTGCAAAATTCATGCAACCCAGGAGGGCTCTAAGGATCATGAATTATCTATAGTCATGCTATAGTAAAATATACCTGAGCAAGCAATTTTCATACATATTTCATCACCGAAATGTTACTGACTAAGACACATAATAGTGTATTTAAGAAACTGGCAAAATGTGGACCCAATAATTAGAAAAGGAAGACAATTTTATTATCTGAACTTGCTGAACGTTTATAAGACACATAAGGGGTGTATTTAAGAAACTGGCCCAATGTGGACCCAATAATAGGAAAATGAAGACAGCGCAGAATGCAGCATTGGTTATAAGATAAAACAATGTAATAGGTAGGGATGACTGAAATGACAACAAGATTCAAGGAAGAATACACATGACTTGTATTTAGACAATATTTGCTTCAAGCCTGGATTTTCAGTCTTGGAAGAACTTTTGAAATTACATTAACATGGTAAAGGTTATACGAGTTTAGTGATTGGGTTTAGATCTACAAATATACTTTATATGTCCACTGGAGCATTATAACTTTGACTTGTATTCTGAGTTCCAGTTTAACTAATCTGCAAAAGTACTTCACTTTACAAGAGCTGTATAAATTATTGTTCAGGATTACTCGAAGATTCTGTGGATCTGGGTTTAGATTTTTAAATGGAAAGGCTGGACATTAAGCTAGTGTAACCCAGGATAGGTCTGTTTATTGTGATACGATATTTCTTCACAGATATGATCCTCTATGGAGAGATAGGAACGTGTGGAAAATAACAATATTTTATACGACTGCAGCAGGTGATGAGTCCAGTTTTACAGGCGATCCTTTCTTGCAGAAGCCGCAGAACGCTCGTCCAGTGGGTGGGGTCAGGCTGAGCCGACAAGCACAGAGGGACAGATAGAGTTCGTGGTTCCCCTAAGCTTGCAGCTGTTTTATGAGGTCAATGGGAAAAAACACTTTATATCCAAAGACTAAGATAGTGCTGACACCGGCGCTCCCACTGTGACTCTCAGCGGTGATCTTGCCAGAACTTTCACTACATTGACCAGTCAATCATCTTTTCCACAAAGCATGATGCACATCTTACATCACCGGACCATTTTGAAGTATAAGCAAAAAACTGTATTAAGGTCTTGCTGGGTCATGTTAAGTAAAACCATGGGTCGCTCCACAACATAAAAATACAACAGACTGTACAAGAATGCAAATACAACAGACTGTGCAATAAAATAGTATCCCCGGCACATCCTGGTCATAAGGAGCCTAGAGAACTTGCTGCCTTTCTAGATGTACGAGGTATGCCTGAAAAGTTCTGATCCTAAAGTATTAAAAATAAAAATTAAATTCTTTAAAAAATAATTTCTATATAGTCACCCTGTAATTCAATACACTTTTCACATTTTTTCTGAAGCGCCCTAAGACCATTAAGAAAATAAGTTTGATCTTTACTATTAAAATGCTCCTCTACCGCAGCTTTCATCTCCTCATCGTCCTGAAATTTTCGCCCCCTCAATTCTTTTTTCAAATTACATAATACGAAGTATCACTGGGGGCCAGGTTAAGACTATATAGTGGATGGTTGATTTCTTCAAAGCCAGTTTCTCTTAAGACACACCTCAAAACATGCGCGGTGTCAACTGACACGTTGTCTTGCAAAAACAAGACGGCCTTTGGGATTTTGGTGATGTTGATGGTGATGTTCACGGCTCAATTACTGAGAGCACACTGATGCTAATTACTTTAAACTTTCTTTATATACCTACCGGGAGGTACTCCACTAGTGACTTACTGGACGAGCAATTATTGTGATTGTAAGTACCTCAGGCTCAGAACTTTTCAGCCGCCCCTCGTATCATGGGAGGATGATGTCATAAGGTCTACCACAATCAAGCCTTCCTCATAAGTGTCACAGGGAACACACTTTAATAAAACTCTTCATCCCCCAACTGTCTTCATTTTTTCCCCTAAATATTGCCTTTTTGAAGTTACTGTTATTTATTTGTTCTCAAATTTTTTCAATAATGTTTCTGCACATTTTTGTGAATTTTCTATGTAGATTTTTCTTCTGATTTATTACTTTTTTTAAAGAATGCAGTACTTTTTTTTTTGCTAATATTATGAGGCCTACCACTTCCTGGCTGAGTTGCTGTTGTTCCCAGTTGCTTCCACTTGTTTATAATACAGCTGACCGCGGAATATTTAGCCGCAAGAAAATTTCAAGGAACACCTGAATCCAATGCTTTGGAGGGGTGTCCCAATACTTTTGGTAACATAGTGTATATACAGTATATACATACAAAATATTAATATTTAATTTACACTACATCACCAAGCCTTTGTGGACACCAGACCAGGGCACCTACATGAGCTTGTTGGACATCCCATTTTAAAACCAGGGATTTATTTTCCTGGGAATGGATTTCCACAAGATTTTGGACTGTGACTGTGGGAAGTTGTATCCAGTCAGTCAAAAGGGCATTTGTGAAGTCATGCCCTGATGTTGGATGAGAAGACCTGGCTCACAATCTGCATTTTACTTAATCTCAAAGGTATTCAGTATGGTTGAGGTCGGGGCTCTGTGCAGGCCACTGAAGTTCCTCCAAGCCAAGTTAATCAAATCATGACTTTATGGAGCTGGCTTTGTGCACAGGGACACATGCTGGAACAAAAAAGGAACTTCTCCAAACTTTTGCCACATTGTTGGAAGTGTCTAAATTGTCTTTGCATGATAGAGCATTAACAGAACTCTTCACGGGAAGCACCGGAACTCATTTGGAGGAGTTTCCATTTACATTGGGCCATACAGTAGGTATGATGGTCAAGTGTCCACATAGTTTTGGCAATATAGTGTAGGTAGATGCGATGGTCAGGTGTGCACAAACCTTTTGACCATGTAGTATATGTTGCAATATGCAGCCCCACCACTTTTCTGTTGCTTGAAAACAAAAGCAGCACGAGCTAGAATTCCTCTTTATCATTCCATATATCCTAAAAAAAGGCCTACCCCATCTACAGATGACAAGTGAACTGGAATAAAGTGGTGGAATTCTATTTTATCATACTTGTTATGAAGATTTAGGACTCATACTCGCCTACTTCTGTGCGCTGTGTTTACATAAAAAGCCTTTTACGAAAATCCTGACCTTAAAGAAGATGCCATTTTCTGTCTTCATTTACTATTCATCTGACGTTTCACTAATCATACATGACATTGATGCACTTTTTGGATTAAAGGCGATTAAGACAATTGGCTTAAATAGGGATAATCCACATTCCATAGTAGGGAAGCATCTTCTGTGGGTTGTAATATGCAGGTGATGAAATGGCAACTTGTGAGGGTTCTAATGTAATTAGGTTTGTGAACGTAAATATAATATGAATATGTGACTATGAAGACCAACTCCATTCAAAGCTGTTATTTTGGTTTCAGTTGTGAACAGGTGTTCCTTCCATTTGTCAGGAAGCCAGAGCCAGCCTGTGCAGTCGAAGGTCTGGACATGCGTGTGTGCACAGTTAGGCGCATATAATTGTACGCGTGCGAGCGGTCGTGTGCACACACTCATTTCAAAGGATTGCTCCAAACAGGCTAATTATGGCTAAGGCATCCTAGCCTCCATGCTGACTGATCTTCAGCTGTTCCCCACCTGTTTCCTGATATGATCAAGCCAGGTCAACCCGGTTTTCCTTAACCTTCTGTTACTGCTCTGCATCCCTCGATCTCGGCTTGTTGTTGGACTACTGTTCTGCCTGCTGTCTGGTACCATGCTGTCCACAAGATATCGACCTAGCCAGTTTGTCAGGGTCAGACCTGGCTTGTCTGACCCTGCTACCTGGGATCTGCGTACTGCACCTGCTTCCTACCAGAAGCTAGTTCCAGAATCTTGCTGCACTCCTTACCGCATATCCCAATAAGCATGGGTGCTCAAAATGACTGCGGATGGTGCCGCCTGTAGCAAAACTTAGCAGAGATGTCACCAGCACACTAGTGTGCTGGTGACATCTCTGCTAAGTTTTGCTTCCTACCAGAAATCCATTGCATATTGAATGCACCATTTCCAGAATCGGCATCACCTTCTGGCACCCATGCCACTCCCTGTCGTTATGTA
>NW_017306306.1:1641088-1673004 GCF_000935625.1 Nanorana parkeri
CCCCCCCCCCCCCCCCCCCAGTATGTGACACCATTTTAAGGAGAAGCAGTACAAGGAGCACGCTGATATGCTGATATGAGAAGAGAGAAGAGTTACTGAGAGATATCATCAAAATACAGTTTCTCCTTTCACTGTCCAGTCACAGGCTGGGGGAGGGACAAGACATGTAACTGTTACTGAAGTGCAGCAGAGAATAATCAGGTCTTCTGCCCTTCCAGACAGGGCTATGCTGTGTGACATATAAACATATAAATCCCAGGACAGGATGTACAGAAATCCTTCGGAGGGTAAGACAATTGTAATACAAGCATTTCACTGGTGTATTTATCTGCTTGCCTGTACTTCAGATATACAATTTTTAGATATTACCTATAACATAGCAAATCTCAATTTTTGAGTTCAGTTCCACTGTAATTACAAAGGGTGTGAATAAAATGAAAGCGGCTTAAACTCAGTTTACTCATTGGAATGTAAATGAGATGTAGCAGCCCATGCGTCTGGAAGTGTTTATCGACCAAACAACTAACATTTATTTTAGTCGGTGACCCCTAACTCCTGGAGGTGTTTGACCTGCCACCTTAGCTCACTCCCCAGTGAAATCGATAGCATTTTGTACCCAGTAAAGCTTTACATTACAAGCTGCTGTCTGCCATTTGCTCATGTAGTATGTTATTGGGACTCAGCATAGTGTCAGTGCTCCTAAACCACCAATAATTTTCACCAAGTGGCAACCATGCAGAAACAATTTTTAAACTGTTGTCCTGTTGTGTTTTATCTACATTGTACTTCCTTCACATTTTTATGAATGACTCTTTGAGCCCAAGAGTTGTATGATGAAAGTTCACTGTGCCAATGTTAGGATTTAATTTTGTGTTGTTTTTGTACTGCAAAAAACTTAAATAAGGAATATATGTATAAAAATACATTTTGCTCAGCCCTGTTTACATCTAATCGGATGGCATAGCGTAACCCAACGGCTACTCCGCAAATAAAGTTGAATCTCTTTGTGGAAAAACACAAGTCCAGGAATTTCATAAAACATCTGACTTAGCTTTGTAAGCATCAGGGTTGAATAATGAATTAAAGTGCATCTATAGCCACAACTTTAAAAAAAAAAGTTTTTGGATAGAGTGGGGATTAGAATTCTTGTCAGGTGTTACTGCCATTGGAGGTTCCCTTGGAGGGATTCCTTCAATACCTGTCTCGTAAAACGCTGTCCCTAGAAGAGAAAGAAGCGGGAAACTTCTCTAACGGAGACCCGGAGAGATGTAAAGCCTTACAGGGATTCAAACCTTTCAAAAGTCTATCCAAAACTAAAAAAAATACCTTGGGTATAGATACACTTTAACACATATGGAGTATAAGCAAGTGTATTCGCTAGGTGCTAACTGGCTGATTATACCATTGGTAGCTCTGGTGGGTGGTGGTATTACAGATCATATTGAAGTCAATTCAACAAGGAATGCTTGCTGACAAGATGGATGAGCAATTTGTAGTGATGCTCCTTAACTGGGCAAGCTGTAGCTTGGGGCAGTGGCATATTCAGGATATGGCAACTATGGCACAGGCTCTGGTTGCCACTTGAAGGGGTGGTGCTGCTCCGTGGGTCAGCGAAATTTGCCGATCCACAGAGATAGATTACTTTTTGTTTCCCCGCCCCTCTCCCATAATCATCTCCCTGCCCTCTTAGCAACCAGGGACGCTCCCGCTGGCATCTCCCCCAGCTCCTGGCATCCAGTGATGTCACTAGTCGCCAGGAGCTGGGTGGAGACGCTGGCCAGAACTTCCTAGGTTGCTATGAGCCAGGTGGGGAGATGTGTAAGGGCCATACACATCTTCTTTCCCAGCTCTTAGCAAGCACAGTGGGCAGGAAGATGTGTATGCATACTGAAGGCTCTGGCTGGTATCCTGCTTAGCTCCTGGCAACTAGCAATATCAATGGTTGCCAGGAGCTGGGTGGGACGCTTTGATGGGACACTGGCCAGAGCGTTCCAGGTTGCTAAGAGTTTGGTGGGAAGAAGTGTGGCTCTTACACATCTCCACGCCTGCCTCCTAGCAACCTGTGACATCACTGGCTGCCAGGAGCTGAGTGGGATGCCAAGGGAGCAATTTTTTGTAGATACACCTGGGGACAGTCCGATGACCAAGCTGTATTGCTTGGTTTGCGATGGAGAAAAGTGCAGTCACCAAATTGCTTGCTTTTTGCACAGGATATCTGGGTCACAGTTCACCTACATGCATGTTTCAACTCTGTGCTTAGCTTTTTACCTGGAGTTTAGCTTTCATATCCCTGACTTTACAAGAAGCCCCCCAGTGATAGACGCTCGGCTATCTAAAGGAACCTAAAAGAACAACTGTACTTCCAGAGCATGTGTATTTCGGCAGCATGTGCACAGCTGCCGCTGATGTAGAATGTTTCAGATCCATGGTCCTCTTTACAAGAGTCAGCTCTCCGTGTTTCTGGAGAGAGAATTTTCTTGTCCATAAATCATTTCACTGGTTCCTGTTTTTTCTTCTTCTTTAGTGCAGAGCTGAAGTGACTGCCAAAGAATTTGTGGTCCATTTGGCAGCTGCTCCTATCTGTCCTGACAGCCGGAGAACATAGCTTGTGATAAGAGTGATGGACCTCTCTGTTCCATCATTTCTTGTCACTCCTTTCCACTACTGCTTCATTGACTGCATTTCTGTTACTGGTACTGAACTTAAAGTGAAACTCAAACCCCAGAAAATAAGACATCATAGAGGTTTACCATGAACATTTTACTTAGATAAATATCTTATTTACATCTTATATCTTGTTTAAAACTGGGCAGACTTTAGGTACCCCTTGATCAGGGTTAGGCAACCTCAGCAGTTCAGCTGTACCAAAATGACAAATCTCACCATGCCTCTGCCTCTGGGAGTCATGCATGTGGATGTCTGAGTCATGCAATACCTCATGGGACTTGTAGTTCCACAACAACTGGAGTGCAGTCTCCCAATCTGGCCATATAATCAGACAATCTTATGTTTATGGGTCAGCAGCAGACAACCCCACCTGAGATTTGTCAGGAGCAAAGCAGTTGGACATTTCCCCATGTTAGTACCAGCATCACAGAGCAGACTGATCCTAGTAGTTGTATCTTTCACCCACCTTTTAAAATCTATGACCTCATAAAATGCATAATGCATTATTATATCTCAACTGTTTACAGAGAGAAATGATGACTTATTCTACTGTTATGCCACTTACATGGGGGCACCAGCACATGGCATATTCAGATCCGGCATCCCTGCACTGTTTCCCCAGTGAACGTATTAAGCTAGCCACACACCTATAGATTATCTGCAGATTTTCTATGGTCAGATGGAAAAAGTGCAACAGATTCCTCCATCTACGCTAAACTGTGTCTTGCTAGACGGCCCCGCTGGCTCTCAAAATACCTGAACGATGCCTGCATCCAATCAGATTGCTCAGGTATTTTAAGACTAGCAAGATACTGAAGCTTGGCTCAGTGGGAGATTCCTCCATCCACACAGTTTAGCGTAGATGGAGGAATCTGTTGCACTTTTTCCATCTGACCATAGAAAATCTGCAGATAATTTATAAGTGTATGGCCAGCTTTAGAAGGATGTTGGGGGAGCAGTAGGTAAGTTCAGGTCTTTGTCTTGAGCTGCCCATAGGGGGCGCCACATAGGACAGGATTCCTACTTTGCCTTATAGCAGGAAATTGCTACACCACTGGCAGGAATGACCCTGTAAAGAGCGCAGCAAGCAATGATACAGCAACATATCATTTCCTGTAAAGGTATAAAACGAGCGTGCATTCCTCAGCATGTCACGATGAATTCCATATGCCGAGACCTTGACTGGTCTGAACATATAAAGTGTTACTAAATGCCGTGAAAGCTATAAAGTGGAATACCTCGGGCTTGCAGTCACTGAACTGTGATAGACTTGGCTGTGTGGTTTCTCGTGTAGAGGACACAAGAGGGATATCCATCAATTTACCTTATTGCACAACTAGAGCGCAACCGGAGTGCAGAGAATATTCCACAACATTCTGTTATTTTGGGAACTCGTTTCCGGCGGCTGAGTGTAAGGAAGCAGAGCGAATATTACAAAGAATTATGAACTAATAGATATTTATGGGAAAACGTCTAAGACAGACAAGGAGTCTGGAGAGCGCTCAATTCTAACACCGCCGGACCTACGGATGTTTATTTTAGATCTTAAAGTGAAACCCCAACAAAGGTCTCCCTTCTGGTCTGTTAAAGCTGAACTCCAGGACTCATCTTTTATTAAAGCTTCCATTGGTCCAACCTTTCATTCTTCATCCGGAAGGGTGCTGGGGTTGCTGAAATTCACTGTAGTAGCTTGTGCTACATACAGTCAGCACTTGTATCTTCTGGGTACCGCTCAAGCAACTTGTCTGCATACTGAACACAGGAAGTTGTTCACTTGGCACCTTCGCTATTTAGAAAAAATCTTTATTTCAATGAATATAATGAATTCTCTAATGGATGAGGTGGAGAGGAGGGGCGGATGACATCACAATCACCACCTTTTCCAATCATAGAACGCCTTGTATTCAAAAGATGTTGGTGGAGGTGCAGAGCGAGTGACCCCCTGGGTTCAGTATGCAGACAGAAAGTTGCTGGAGCAGCACACGGAAGAGACCAGTGCAGACTGTATGTAGCACAGACTACTACAGTGAATTTGAGCATCCCCAGCAGCCCTCCGGATGTGATATAGTAAGAATTAGTTGCAACCAAGCTTGACCAATTGAACTCAAAATTTGACAGTGTGTTTGTGGTCCTGTCGGGACCCCCCATTCGACAAAAGTAAAAGGAGCTAGTCCAAAAAATCTCAGGCAAAACAGTCACTGCAGCCAATTAGCTGCAGTCACTGTTCAGGTATTCTGACAACGACACCAGCCAGCGGCTAAATACAATAGCCCAGGAGGGGGAGATTCATATTCCCGCCTTGGGGCTAAATTAGAGAAAACCCTTAGGGGATGATTTATAATATATCTCCATCGTGTACAACCAGTCTTTGCTCACCCTATTTTGAGGTTGTGGATTTGGGGTTCTTGGGGTTTTCATGAGCTGTAAGCCATAATCATCACAATTATGACAAATCACGGCTTGAATTATCTTGCTTTGCATGTAATGAGTCTATCTCATATATTAGTTTCACCTTTTAAGTTGCATTAGTGAAATAAATTAACTTTGCACGATATTCTAATTATTCGAGTTTCACCTGTATATTTTTTGACCATTAATATATAAACTTTATTTTTGTTTTTAGTGTTGTGTTAAAGAAAAGAAAAAAACAACAACTTTATTTAATTTGCAAATAACTTTGCATTGCTTTGTACCCAAATTATCGTTTTAGTGCCATTATAAGCAGGACAAATTATTAAATGAAATGTATACTTTCCATCTACAGCAACTTATCTAAGGCCTGGTTCAAATCTGAACGTTTTGTAGCGCGTTCAACACTCGACGAACACTCTACAAAACTCTCAAACATCTAAATCCCATTGTATTCAATGGGTCTGGTTCACACCTTGCCGTATTTCCGCCCGTCCGAAAGCGATACAAAAACGGCCTACGCCCAAAGAAGTACATATACTTCTTTGGGGTGTTTTGGTCTCGCGTTTCCATTGGGATAAAGCCAAGTAGCCCTCGGAAACGGGCGTTTGTCGCGAATCGCGGTAAAAACGTGCGACAAGCGCGCATATTCAATACGCCTAGGTGTGAACCCAGCCTCAGAAGGAAAAGCGCAGTTTATTTGTTTTGTTACTTCTTACAAAATGCAGAGCAGATCCGGTCAGGTTTCTGCACACGCACGCTAGTCTTCTAAACACGTTTTTGCCGCGTTTTTGAAGCGTTCCGGGCTCTTTTTGGTAAAAAAACATGTTTTTAAAGTTTAAAATGGGCTTTCAGTGCATTCCAGGCATTTGCATGCGTTTTTGATGCACTCCAGAGCAGATCCAGGGCAGGTAAATAGGGCTTGCTGCAGTTTTTTCACCTGCTCTGGATCTGCTCTGCAACTGCACGCTGCGTTGTGAACTGGAGCAAAAAATACCATTGGAATACATTGGACGCATTTTTGATCCGGTCTGCAACTGCTCCGCGCTTGGTGTGAACAAGGCCTTAGTCTATGTATTGCATTAATAATAATAATAATAGGTTTAATAATAGGTTATAGCACCAAAAGAAAGCATTTATATACTGTGTGTATATATATATAGATATATATAGATATATATAGATATATATATATCATATATATCTATATATATCTATATATATATACATCTTTTTACCTTACAGGGTATCTATCTAAAAATCTGTATTTCTATATTGCATTTCTAATAACCATATACTGTAGATCTAGAAGTTTATGAACTCTCTTATTCAAGATGCCCATAGGATGTACTTCCTCAATGCACTTTTTGGATGACTGCATGCTAAGCACCCTGGTAACCGTTCCCCACTACTTAATGTACAGGATATGTGGCCAAAAACATTTACAGTTGCTCCTATTCACCACCATTGACTGCAGGTCATTTTTTGGCAAGTCTAAGACAGCTGAAAATTACTTTTTGTAATCCTCAGGAGCTATTTAAAGCTTGTTGCGCCCTTAAAAACCTGTGGTCAAAAACCATTATATTTCTATATTGAATTCCCATAAGTTCTATCCCACTTCTAAATACCAGATCCATCTAGAAGTAAACTTACTGAAGATGCCCATAAGATGAACTTCCTCAATTCCCTGACACAATTTTACTCAGCTCTGTGAATATGCATTTCCTTGTTTTACATTTCTCACAGAGGCTGCCTTCTTAACTACAACTCAACATTTGAACAATGTAACATTATCATTGCTTGCATGATGGGATATGTAGTCTTGGGAAATGGAGATTGTATCACATCAAGCAGCAGGGAAAGAGACACAAAGCACACTGGGAATCCAGGAAGTTGTTGGAAGTGATGGGCAGACAGAAGGCGGCACTCACTACATAAAAGGGATTTTTTTTCAAGTAAGCTTTGAATGTATTATCAGAGACAACTCTAGTATGTATTCCTATTACAGTGCTGATGTTATAACAGGAGAGGATACACTGGGACCTTACAACTCCTTAACGTAATGACAATTTTATTGTTGAATAAACAGGCCCATAGCTGCAATGTAAATATTGGGAAGGGGAGGGGGGGGGGCAAAGGTATGAGACCAGAACTGGTTAAACATGTTGGCTCCATGATACACTTTTGATGCAAATCCTTTCTGTCTTCCTCCGGCATGAATCGTGAATTGTGTAACACAGACCAGTCATCCCATATGAATGTCCTTGTGCAATGGCGTGCTCTGAGATGCACTTTCTGTCCCCGGGAACTCCTGGAGACGACCCACCGGCCTGCGCTATTTAGACGGAGTCGCTGACATCAGCGCAGCACACTGAAGTGCCGTCATAAATACTAACTGGATTGAAGAGTTCATCGGGAAGGATTTCATTTCAGAGAAAGCTGTGCTAAATCCCAGATACAATGACAGGAAGTTGGCCAACGTCTGAATAACACAACGAAGAGCCAGCTCATCAGCCAAGTGTTACGGGGAGTCCAGAGGACGGGGATGGGGGCGGGTAGTAGAGAGGCTGTTTAGGAGTTTTTATAAATGTTGACATTGACAGAAAAATTACATCTAAAAAAGACGAAAACGCCAAAGTATGAGCAGAAAATGATTTGCTGGTTACTGTTTATCTTCAAGATTGAAAGGGTCAGTGTGAGCGTCCTCAACAAATCAACATCATGCAGCCGCAGAGTATTAAATGTTTATATCTACGACTTGTCGCCTGTATGACCACTGCAAAATCTAGAATGGGGACAGAATTAAAGGAGGACTCTGATTATATCTCAGCTCCATGCAAACATTTAAAGGAGAACTCCAGGGAAAAATTTGTATTAACCCCTGCAGTGGGACTACCCTGCAACTGCAGGGGTTACATGCTCATTTTAGGTCTAGGAAGGAAAATAGCAAAGTTATACTCATCTGACAGCTTGCTCTTAGACCAGTCCCTGGCGCCTCTATCTCCCTCTCTGCTGCAGCGGTCTAAGTTACTGTGAGTCATCACCACTTATACACAGTGTATAGGATGTGAGGACGCCGATGGTTATACCATCGCTGCACATACAGGTGAAACTCGAATAATTAGAATATCGTGCAAAGTTCATTTATTTCACTAATGCAACTTAAAAGGTGAAACTAATATATGAGATAGACTCATTACATGCAAAGCAAGATAATTCAAGCCGTGATTTGTCATAATTGTGATGATTATGGCTTACAGCTCATGAAAACCCCAAGAACCCCAAATCCACAACCTCAAAAAAGTAGATGATTACATGCAATCAATAAAACAAGGATTGTACATAGAACAATATCGGACCTCTGAAAAGTACAAGCATGCATATGTACTCAGTACTTGGTTTGGGCCCCTTTTGCAGCACTTACTGCAATTACTTTTGCACGATATTCTAATTATTCGAGTTTCACCTGTAGGAGGAGATAGGCAGCGCTGTCACAGCATGCCAGGTGAGTATAGCTTTGCTTTTTTCCTCCCTAGACCAAAACGAGCACCTAACCCTAGCAGTCCCGGGGTAGCCCCACTGCAAGGGTTAATAATAATTTCCCCGGAGTTCTGCTTCATAGCTGAACTCCAGGCAAAAAGAAGAAATACAGGTACAGATAAGGGAGCTGGCTGTTTTACCTGTATTTCTGTAGGTCCCTCCCCCGAACCAGTGACTGGACAGTGAAAGGAGAAGCAGAAGATTGATGAGCTCATATTGTATCTTTGTCATTCTGCTCCCTCCTACTATCGGTATGCTCCTTGTTAGCACACAAGCACTGCAGCTTTCTTGTAATTCTGTTTGGCCTGACTTCTGATCCATGCATCCAGGATCTGCAGTGACAAAAAAACAGTGACCCATGAAAAGAGTGAAGCCTGGTGTCACGGGACTGGTAAATATAACATCTCTCGTATACGTTTTTTATTATATCTGCAATATAAGAGCAGAATAATAAATAATTAGGGGGCAGAAGCTGCAAATAAAAGAAAATTGTTTAACCATCACAGCAGAATATTTAAAAAAAGAAGATTCTAAAAGAATAGAAGAATAAAGTTCTAAATTCACATCGGATATATATACATATCTGAGCAGTCAATTTTGTGATCCTGACCCAACCCAAACCCCAGCACGCACCGTACAGTACAGCCAAATCATCAGCTTCACTTTCCTTTCCTGAGCCGCCTGATTGGACAGATAAGATTAGCTCTCTGCTCTCCTGTCCTGTAAGCATGTTCATAGTGTTAAACTGACTGCAATGTGCAAAGTAGCAGAGTCTTGCTAGAGTCAGAGAGTCCCTCCTTCTTCTTTTTGCTGCTCAGGAGAATACAGGAAGCTAAAATAAAGACGGAATTAAAGTAATCCTACAAGCTGTATTGCAAAAAAACATTTACTGGTAAACTGGGAAGACACCGTATGCTCTTCCATGACTGATGAGGTCGGTTCATTTGCAGGCCACATACGAGGTCCAGAAGTACCTGTGAAAACTCGGTTTCCAGTACCAGTTTTAGCCCTTTTACTGCTAAGGCAGATCGTGCTTCTATAGCTTATTTTCCAGTTTCTGCAGCCAACCAATGACAGCTGAGGGGTGACAATGCTGCTGCCCATGGGTGGCTCCATTGCTCCTCCATAGAGTGGATCACCCTAGGACTGGAATTGTGTTACTGGCCAGATCACCAGGTGAAAATAAAGAAAAAAAGCCTAATAAGATAATTCATACAGCCACCACGCCGAAGGATTTGTAAGCTGCAATATACTGTATTTCCCGCTCCATAAGGCGCACCGGACCATAGGACGCAGGGCGGGTAGGAGTCTGTAATAGCTGCAGTTAGTGATAGCTGAGACAGGTGGCGCTGTGATTACAGCGCCACGGTCTCAGTGATCACACAGAGCAGACAAAGAACGGACTTCTTTGTCTGCTCTACGAGCTCTATGGTGAGCTCCTATGCCGTGGTCACGGGTCCCCAAGAGGAGCGATCGGCGCCGCTCGATTTGATACAAGTGATCTGATTAGATCACTTGTATTAAACTAGCAGCAGCTCCCACTGTACATTTAGCTCTGCTTGTCAGGAGCAGGGCTGAATGTACAAAAAAACTACTCGCCCGGCGCCCAAACCTGTTGGGCGAGAGGGATTTGCTCCATAAGACGCACAAACATTTTTGCCCCCCTTTTGGGGGAAAAAAGTGCGTCTTATGGAGCGAAAAATACAGTATTCAGTTTTTGGGGGGAGGTTTAGATACCCTTTAACTCAATTTTTGGATGTGTCTATGCTTCGATCTGTGTATTAATTTTCTTTCATCAATGACTCGGCCTCTGATGTTAGTCGCTCTTGGTATACTTTAACCTTCATGAGATTTTCTTGTATAAAATGTTCAATAAAATGTTCAATGGTAAAGGCAACATTATTAGCAAACTCTTTACGGTTAACCCCATAACAGAGACTAGAGGCCACCACTTAAAATTGGTGGAGAAACAATTTCAGCACACAGGGCGCAAGGGGTTCTTCTCAGTTAGAGCGGTTAAGGTCTGGAACTCACTGCCACAGTGTGGAATCATTCATGAAACACTTAGACGATTTCCTTGGAGACCATAACATTCAGGGGTACAGGTACTGCTAAGAGTAAAATCATACATGAACTCATACACACGCACACACCAGCTCAATTATAAATGCATACTCGCAATAGGTTGGACTTGATGGACTTATGTCTTCATTCAACCTCAAATACTATGTAACTATGTACTATGTAACTATGTAACTATGAGTTATGTATGTTACCCGTGGTTCTTCTATGAAGTCTACAGATGATAGGTAGGTGTGACTACCTGTATCAATTTCTCCAAGAGGTCTCAGTTACAACTAGACATGTTCACTGACAAAAAATGTGTTTAGTTTCGTTTAATTTTGATTCGGATTTTGCGTTATTCCCTTTTTCGGGATTCGGGTGCAAAGTCAATTTGTGATTCGGATTAAATTCTTTAGCAGTAGCCTGTACGAATTTTCGTTTGTGGATGAACTTTTGTTGCAGCAAAGTGACATTAGAGGAAAAAAACCCAAAAAAAGAGTGTGTGGGGTTCCCCCCAAAATCCATACCAGGCTCTTTAGGTCTGGTAGGAATTTTAAGGGGGAACCCCAGCCCAAAAAAATAGGGAAAAAACATGGGTTCCCCCCTAACATTCCTACCAGACCCTTGATCCGAGCACAGGCCTGGCAGGTCAGGAAAGGGGGGGATGAGCAAGCGCCCCCCCTGCTATACCAGGCCACATGCCCTCGGCACAAGGAGGGTTCAGGCGCAGAGCCGTAGCTAGCTCTTTTATGGGGGGCCCTCCTAACATTCCTATAAGACCTAAAGGAATTGGGGGGGAACCTCACAGGGGTTTTTTTCCCTCTTTTGCAGACTGCAGGCTGCAGCGAAAATTCGTCAACAAACGAAAACTCAGACTACCGCTAACGAATTTTGTAATCAGATATTCGGATTCGTTTGCATTCGTCATTTCAGTCATTCGGAAATTCGGATACATCCAAATCTCCGAATTTCTGACAATTCGTCCGAATAACGAATCTTTACGAAACGAATCGCACATGTCTGCCTACAACCCCAGCCATACCATGGCTAATATGGGGACATATAATACTGTATCTGATATGGAACTCAGCTGCTGATTTCTCTTATACACTAATGACCCATGATCCCTTTATAGCGAGAAGGATCACATGGAGGATCAGGATCTTATACAGATAATACATTCAAGTACTGCGGGATGGAGATGCTTTCCAGATGTCCTCTATGAAGTTTCTGCTCAAATTCAATCAGGATACCGCTCCGCTCTACACAATTTACACCCATCCTGATGAGTTCCAGAACTCCTTGTCTGATCTCTCTTCCTCCGCGTGCTACAGGCCTTTCCCTGGCTGGATGCTGCAGATTATTAACTTTAAGCTTCATATTATTTCACTTAAATGCCTATTACTCACCTGGACATTAACTCTGCCGAATCCTCCCAATATTAGAAATATGGAGCCTCAAAATAGAAAGATCAGCGTTCCATCTGGTCCTTCCATACCGCTTATTAATAGCTTCTTCTCATGATAGACCTACATGGATTCCAATTACTTTCTTTCTTTTTTTTCCAGCAGGTTTTATCACATCTGTTAGCAGTCTGTGGATGGCATCTACAAGCCTGGGGTATTGGGGATACACTGGAAGCCTTCTCTACATTGGAGTTTTCTCTTGTTAACCGCATTTGTTCCATCATATAACAAGCCATTTATTACACATTTTAATTTTAGACTAAAATTATACATTTAATCTTTGGCAGGAATTTGATGATAAGAATCAGTACAAAAGCTTTGCTGAAATAATAGAGAAATTATAGAAATACCAAAATTGCATGATCACAATATTAGCTCACATCTTGAACTGAAGTATTGGAAAGTAAGGGAGCTGCATAAAGCCCCATTACCACTTTAATTGAAGTTGAGCTTGCCCCATCCCTCTCACTTTCCTATTGTTCAGTAAGGCTAGCTATCACATTAACCCATTCACTGCCATAGCGATTTTACACACGTTGTAATGCACATTTTAGACCTGATAATTACTTAACCACCCACAGAATTATATATGTCTGAAAGCAGAGACCCTGTAGAATAAAATGGTGGCAGTTGCAAATTTGTACGTTGCATAATATCAGTGCGACTCTTTATCAAGCTCAAAATTTCAGTTAAAAATATACAATTTTTTGTAAAATAAATAAAAGACGAGACTGTGCCAAGTAAATAGATACTCAGCATGCCAAGCTTAAAAATTGTGTGCACCTGTAAAATGTCGCTTTAATAGCCTGTGTATGCAATTGTCATTTTTGTATGTAGGCGCACCGAATGCAAGTTTGCAGGGAAGGGGGACTTTAAAAAATTTGTGGGGGGTATTCCTAATTTTTTTATTTAACTTTATGTTTTTTTAAATTTTGTTTTTTATTTAATTGTTATGACAAAGGGTGGATCACAAGCTCTCTATGTGATAGCACATTGGAGGTAGCGGGTACTCTTTAAGGTGACATTAGGGGTCTAATAAGTCACCTTTCAACTTCAATGAAGCTGATCAAGCACAGATCACGCTTATGCTGGGCACACACCTTACAACCATCGCAAGACTTTTGTCTTGCGATGGTTGTAAGGTACTTAAAAAAACGTACGATCTGCCTATCTTGGACAGGCAGATCGTACTTGCGATGATCGCAAGCCGCGCCCCCCTGAGGGGCGGGCTTCCGATGACCGCAATGCCGAACATCATACGATGCTCGGCGGGTTTTCAAACATGTTCGTAAGTCAAAAGTTGTGCGACCTTACAGTAGTAGAGGTCGCACGGCTTCCACACACCTTATGATAATCGTACGATCGCGGGATTTCCCGCGATTATCGTAGGATTATTGTACGATTATCGTAAGGTGTGTGGGCACCCTTAAATAGATTCTTCCCTGGCTACGAGCCGATAGTGATGCAATCAGCATTGCAGGGAAGAGATCAGTGAACGAATGTTCATTGGTCTCTCTCCCTGCTAACCACCGACCGCCGTGATGCCGGTCCCAGGCCAGCAGAAGGGGCAGCGGAGCCCGGGAAGCAAGACGGGGGAAGTGATCTGGTGGCTTTTCAACCGCTAAAATTGCTTCCAGTATAAAGCTGACAGTTGGCTTTACAGAGGTAAACCGACTCCTAGTGGCTATGGCTGCCGGAAGTCTGCTTACAGGGGCACATAGCCAGCACTGTAAGGCGTACGGTGCTGGCAGTGAAAGGGTTAAAGCCTACCCTTGCAGTGGGGCTACTTCTGCAGTGCAAAGGGTTAACTGCTCACTTTTGTCTATGAATACAGTGAAGAGGACTTTTACTTACCTGATCCCAGCAACCCCGACAGTTGGCGCTCACCTCTCTCCCCTCCACTTGTGCACTATCCCTTGGCGCCCACACATATAAGGCTATGGAACCTGCATTAGATGTGATTACGTCAGCGGGCCTCCGACCACCGGATTATAGTGGAAAAAAAGCTGTGAGTGCCGGTCTTGTAGCCAGCGGGAACGGGGTAAATTAAAGGTCCCCTAGACAAAAAAGCAGTTCACTGTTCTAGTGAGGGGGTAAGGCTTCCAAATAACCATTTCAACACATATAACAGAGGTATGACCCACTGTTATCATAACCAGGAAATCCACCCGAAAATGCCATGTAGCTATGGCTGGAGTGTACGTAGATAGGAAGTGGCTGCAACGGGGCTACAGGAGATCAACAGCATTAAGAATGAAAAAAAGGTGGTCAAAAATATTTTATTTAAAAAAAATGGCAAATGATTATGCTACGCGGTACTTTAGGAAACTAAAGGTGAATTAGTTGGGGTTTACATCGACTGTAAGTGAGCCTGTTCATTTGCTATACAACAGTATGCACACTTCATTCGGTGATACATTTGAGGCTTCCTCAGCCTTTCTTGTGTTTGGAGGCTGAGTGCCTAGCAATGGCATAACAAAATAATCCGTTTTATCAGGTATCTCTTGTTTAGACATCCTAAAAGTGAGTTGCTTCTGTAGATCTATAGGCACAAAGGCTTCCAGACAAGTGATAGCAGGAGAGACAGCGTCATTGAAATAGTTATTTACAGCCTTGTGATGTAATAGCTCATGAATTCAGACGCTTAAATTGATTTCTTAGGAAAAGAACTGAATGTCAAATTATTGAGCAACACTCAGCCAACATGCTAATAGAAACTCCTATCAATTAAAATTGAATATTTTGTTACATGTTTCAGTCCTGAATTGCATAAACACCTCCAAGCCAAAAGATTATCTAGCAGCTTTTATTTCCAAATGTATATCATATGTTATTATCAAGCTATTAAGCAATTACTAATTGAATTTGATCCACATCACTTGGAATTAACCCTTTGTTCCTGTATGCCATTTATGTATACTTAGGAGGTTATTCACTAAAGAGCAGAAGGATTTAGCCGAACGTTTGGCTAATCCTTTGGCTCGCTTCACCTGCAGAAACCAGCCCACCAACTGAAGGTCTGCTGTATGCGCTATTCTCAATAGCCCGTACAGCAGCCGAAGTAAACAGACAAGCTGAACGCACATGCTTCAGCTCGGCACAGCTGAACACACCGCCGAAGAGGATAGAATCCCTGCAAGCTGTAAAAAAATAAAATAACCAATACTAAAAAAACAGTGCAAGGTCCCCCTCTCAAATCATATCAGACCCTTTAGGTCTAGTAGGAATGTTAGGGTGGATCCCTGATGTAAAAAAAATAAAAATGCGTGGAGTTCCCCTACAAATTCATACCAGACCCTTTAGAGCGCCCCCCCCCTTGCACCATATCAGGCCACATGCCTTTGGCATTGTAGCTCCATCGTCAATCACGATGAATGACGCCCGCTGACTCGCCAACATAAAAAAAGCCCCTCGACTGCTCTGGCCGAACACCGACCGCAAAATGATAGGTCTGTCCCAAATGTAAACGAATGGGCGGAGTGAGTCGTCAACAACGTCACGCCTGGCTCCGCCCATTTGTTTCCATGCTATGACAACTCACTGTCCTCAAATACCATGTGAAAAAATGGGCAAAGCGAGTCCCGTGACATCATGAACAGAATGACCAAGCCGAATGCTGAGCCGAACATTCGGCTATTCACTCTCTGGTGTTCGGCCCCTTTAAGAATAGGGGTGAACAGCAGGGAATGAACTGCTGAACGTTTGCCTTAGCAGATCCAGATGTTGCATCAGCTGTGGCGAACAGGCTCTTCTCTTTGGTTAGGCCGAACGTGCTGAGGCTGTTCGGCCAAACCAAAGGGAGGTGAAACGAGCCGAATACAGCCGGTGCACCATGTATAAAACAGCTCAGTAAATAACTCCCTTAGTTATGATCCTGGGCTTGTTGGGAACCCAGTTTGCCTGAGTTCAGCCAAGCCTGCTCAAAACTCTGACCACCACTCTACCCTGACTCAATCAGAAGGAACTTCAGGAAGTGTCATCCACTGTTGCTCTGTCCTCTGTGGTACACACAACTACCATAGAGCTAGTTTCATCTGGATTAGGAAAAGTTACATAAGAGCCGGCCCCTTTTGCACACCCACCGCAGTGACGGCAGTTGCGGTGGGGGCATTTCCCACCCCTTTGTGATGTATAGCTGTGGGCCAGGGAATGCCCCTCTCCGCAAGTGACTGGGCTGCAAAGAGAGGGTGTCAGTCACAGTTTTGAGCAGCTTAGGTGAACTCTTGTGAACTGGGCTCATCGCTAATAGGAATATGATCTATAGGACGGGCAGCCCTTTTTATATCAATAGGAAAGTGAAACTGACAGTTGCCGCTTGTTCCATATGCGACCAACAGGGAGACCTGCATGTTCCCCTGTCTGCTCACCCAAATTCACCAAGATTGATCAGCCCCTGTTCATCCACAGGTCTCAGACATATGAGCCTGTGACTATGTCTACAGAAAGCTGAATGTGGATCACTACACAAATATTAAAGTAAAGTTATGCTACTGTCTTGCTTAAAAAAAGTAATACAGAGGAAGTGGTGGGAATGGTGTGACCTCTTCTCCAAAATACCATAAAGTCACTCGCACTCCGTTTGTAGATAGCAGTCAATCTTCTTTATTGGCTGAACATGATGCCACATACACAAAGCGACGTTTCGGGACCAGGCAGTACCTTCTTCAGGCAAACAACAGTGTTAACACCAATACAAAGTGCAAACATATATAAATAGAAATGGAGGGAAACGTTTAAGCTCACGTTTATATGATCAAGAGTGTGGGGATTGATTTTGCAGGCATTGCGCATGCGCAATCTGTTTTAGCTTCGGCACATGCGCCTATAGAGTTGCATTGGCATCAAGAGTTGTTTTTCTTGTTGCTATCATAATTCTCTCAACTCCTACTCTATGATAATTTCCACATGACTTCAGGTGTAGGGCGGAAACTAGCGGTGGGCACTGCGCATGTGCGGCCATGGTAGGCTGTGGCGCACACGCCCGCAGAGCTAGCATGATCCTACTGACAGCAGGAATTGTTTAACCATGTTGCCATGCCTCCTCTATTTACGCATGATGACATGTGTGGGGCGGAACTAGGGGCCTGGTTCACAGGATGGTATGAGAGACTGTGACTTGATCACTGCAGCTATATGGATGCACACAGACCATCATGATTGCACAAGGTACACTATATGATCCTTGTTTCTCTGTGTAAGCTGTTTAAGACACAATGCAGCATCATCAGGAGGGGGCGGAAATACAACGTCAAATGACATTTGAGTGGGAGGTACACACGCTGGTGAACTTTTGTGATCGGCTAATTGGTTGATAGTTTCCCTCCATTTCTATGTCTATATGTTTGCCATTTGTATTGGTGTTAACACTGTTGTTTGCCTGAAGAAGAGACTGCCTGGCCCCCCGAAATGTCGCTTTGTGTATGTGACATCATGTTCAGTCAATAAAGGAGATTGACTGCTATCTACAAACGGAGTGCGAGTGACTTTATGGTATTTTGCATTTGATGTGCGGAGGCATTCGCTGTCACTTTCGGCACCCCCCAGTTTTTGTTTGGGCTTTATCCGGTCAGGAGTGCGATGGGATCTACTACATTTTGAACCTCTTCTCCTCCAATCACAGAATGCCTTGTATTCTTTAAAAAAATAGAAAACATTTTGTGAATGGACAATAGTGAGGAGGGGCGGGTGATGCGACCGGAGCACTGTACTGCCTGAGTCGTATCTCTACCTCTTCTCAGTACCCGGAGGCCATTATGAGACAGCGTGCTGCGAGGGAAGATTTTTATACTTTCTAGCAGTCCTCTGCATGTAACACACATGATAATTCACGTACTCAATGCAATGTGTAAATTATAATTTTTCCCAGAGTGTGGCTTTAAAGTTACCCTGTCATTAGACTAACATGGAGTATGCCATGTTGATCTCCATTGTTGACCTTCTTCTGAAAATACTAGATTCCTGACTGTATGCATGTTTGCAGGGGGAGAGCTTGGCAATGGCAGCCTCCTTTTTCTCATGAAAGATTAATGAGGTCTATAAATGTTTACGATGTTTACATTCCAAGTATAATATCACATACAGATTTATACTCTCTCTCCTTATGTGCCACAAACCAGCTACCATCAATCCACCCACACATGCACTTCTGCTCAAAACTAACAAGGCTGCGCCTCCCTCCACGGCTTTGCTAACCTACAATGCATGTCACGTGTTCCTGTATTACATGCTCATGATAAAATTGTCATCCAACATGGTTTACATGCTCTAAGGGCTTTAAAGTCAATGTAAATCCAGTGAATACTTATCATATAAGCTTCAAAGTAGTAAAAAAGGAGTTCATAATAGTGGGCTCACTCCAGTCAATATAGGAAATCCGTTGGCACATGTAAGTATAACTACCAACGGACGACCGAAATCAAGGCAGAATAATAACAAATTTCATTAGGGATGACACGTAGTTTAAAGAACTATGGTCTCACCTGTGTCTGTCGCCTCTACTTCTGCCTCAGGTGTTTGATGGAAAACTGAGTATCTCTCCCCTGCCCCTCCACACTGTGTGCCTCGGAATTTTTATTGAAAGGCATTGCAGCAGGCACACTTCCTGTCTACAGATAGCCAGCATCCCACAAGACCCTCTGGGCTTCAGGAAGTGTCAATTACTGTTGCTCTGTCCTATGTGGTGCATACAACTACCACAGAGCCAGTTTCATCTGGGTGAGCAAGAATTACTGCAAAGCCTGTCCCCTCAGCACACTGAAACCTACCTATGCATGTCCAATGCGGGTTACCAATACCTTATTGACTCTACCTGAGCAGTACACATGGTCATTCAGAGGCTATGTTCCACCTGCTTGGCATTGTTCTGCATTTCTTTGGATGCAGTATGACCTATTAAGATGCATTTGAACTGCAGGCAAAGCGTGCTCAAAATATGGATTGCTGCAGACTGGAGTTCTGCTTTCACCCCTTCGTGACGCGAGACGAACACTGTACATCCCCGCCACAAAGTGCCGAAATGATTGATCATGTACATTGTACGTGATCAGCTATTTGGAGCTGTCAAAAGCCAGTAACTTCTGAGATCAGCGGTTACCGTTCATTAATGGATGCCTCAGTATTGAGGCATCCATTAATGAAAGAATTAAGCTTTGACAGATACCTGATCGATTGTAGCGATCAAGTATCTCACAGTAATAGCTGTGCAGTATTTACCACACTCACTATCACTGTTTGACAGCTGAACACACGTGGATTGGGAAATCCCAGTTTGTATCAGCTTTTTGCTACGCCTGACACTGTCAGGCTCTCGGTCCATGACCGAGTGCCCGACTTTTAGGGGGGGGGGGGGGGGTGACACCAAAATGACTACCAGTCATTTTGGTGTCACCCCTCCAATGGTGTCAGCCGGGTGCGTGCCGCACCCCCCTTCCCCCTTGTGACACCACTGTTCTTACATTTTTCCCCCCTTCTGTTAACTTTTAGTTTTAGGCTGAAAAGTACAGAAACATTTCTGAAATGCATGTGAGGTTTTTCCAAATAAAGGACAAATAAATAAGTTTATCAAAATGCATTTTTTTTTTTTAGCTGTGCTATTTCTCTAAAGAAAACCAAAACAAAACAAAATTGGGGAAAATTTTTTAAATATTTTATTCATCCTAAGAGAGGCGTTAGGCACACACATATGTGATATAATTATATAGCCCTATCTGTCCTCTAAAAAACAATATATAATATGTGTGGGTGCACTTGGTAAGAAAGTAAATTACTACCGTGGAAGAATCACACAGCAAACATGTATAAAGTGCGTCCGTCATTAACGAACAGAAACTGAAAACAAGCTCAGTCATGAAGGGGTTAAGGTGTCACCTTCCATCTACAGGTTATTACAGGTTCCGGGTAATATTTCTCCTCTGTTATCTACAACTTAGAGTTCAGCCCTGTGTGGAGCCACATCTGGGGCCCCTAAAATCTACCAGGTTGCTGGTCATACATTGTCAGTAAATACTCCAGCAGCTTGCACAGGGGAGCCTGGCTGTACATTACTGTGAATTCCAGAGCAGGAGAAGGTTACATGAGAGGGGGAGAGGTGCAGGTTATGGTCAGTGTGAAGGAGGCGCAGAAGGGAGTGTGCAGCGATGACTGATGACTCACCAGCATCATAGAGGGCTTCCTAAATCAAACTTAGTATTCTAAATCTAATGCTAGAAGACATCATAGCAGGGCAGTGTGTAGACATAGGCAGAAACAGATGGAGCCAGGATGTTTCGGACAATCGAATGCCAAGTGTGGACGCTGATAACAGCTACACGTCTGCTGATTTAATACATGATGAGTCAGTGAATTAAAGTACTCAGATGAGGGCTACTTGCATCTGAACTACCCTCATGACACAACCACAAAGCAGTTTCCTAAAAAAAACATCGAGCCTTTCTGTGCCTAACATTTAGTGGCAGTGATACAGTTTGGAAATCAGTTTTTTGTGAGTTTAAAGTAGATCTAAACCCAATCAATAAAATCCTCATATGGGCTTTAATATGTTCATTTTCAAAAGTTATTTTCAGCCTTCTTAAATCTGCAGCTTTTATTTAAATAACACCTGATGGTCCTTATTCAGGTACTTCCTGTTATGGGGTGACAACACTGTGTTCCTGTCTTCCAATGGCTCTGCTGCATTGTCTCCCTGTCACATGCCCCTCCAATGGGGACTGTAAGTGACTGTGTCAACGTTTGTTGCTCAGCATGGTACACTGTTATCACTATCAGCAAAGTGCGGTCCTCTGGACATGTTGTGGTCCGCATTCCATGACTTTTATATTTCCCAATTTTACAACCTCTGCTCTAGGCCCCTGATTCCCTATCTGCTTTCCCATGCCGTGTGGCCTTTGGACAGCACTTTTTTGTAAAGGGTATGCAGCAGTCTTATGTAACATGTCCCTAGTCTCTGCCTGTCTCCTGCAGCATGACTTCAATATCCATCCACACCTACATCATATCTCTAGTCTTTGACTTTCCCCTACTGCTGGTCTCCGGTGTCCAACTACACCTGTATCATATTGCTAGTCTTCGACCGTCTCCTACTACTGGTCTCCAGTCTCCATTTACACCTGTATCATATTTCTAGTCTTTAAATGTCTCCTACTGCTGGTCTTCAGTCTCCAACCATACCTGTATCATGTCCCTCCTAGTCTCTGACCATCTTCTACAGCATGTCTGCAGCTTCCAACCACACATGTATCATGTGCCTCCTAGTCTCTGACCGTCTTTTACAGCATGTCTCCAGTCTCCAACCACACATGTATCATGTCCCTCGTAGTCTCTGACTGTCTTCTACAGCATGTCTCCAGTTTCCAACCACACCTGTATCATGTTCCTCCTAGTCTCTGACCATCTTCTAAAGCATGTCTGCAGCTTCCAACCACACATGTATCATGTGCCTCCTAGTCTCTGACCGTCTTTTACAGCATGTCTCCAGTCTCCAACCACACATGTATCATGTCCCTCGTAGTCTCTGACTGTCTTCTACAGCATGTCTCCAACCACACCTGTATCATGTCCCTCCTAGTCTCTGACCATCTTCTACAGCATGTCTGCAGCTTCCAACCACACATGTATCATGTGCCTCCTAGTCTCTGACCGTCTTTTACAGCATGTCTCCAGTCTCCAACCACACATGTATCATGCCCCTCCTAGTCTCTGTCTGACCATCTTCTACAGCATGCCTCCAGTCTCCATCCACACATGTATCATGTCCCTCGTAGTCTCTGACTGTTTTCTACAGCATGTCTCCAGTCTCCAACCACACATGTATCATGTCCCTCGTAGTCTCTGACTGTCTTCTACAGCATGTCTCCAACCACACCTGTATCATGTCCCTCCTAGTCTCTGACCATCTTCTACAGCATGCCTCCAGTCTCAAACCACACCTGCATCATGTCCCTCCTAGTCTATGACCATCTTCCACAGCATGCCTCCAGTCGCCAACCACACCTGTATCATGTCTCTCCTAGTCTCTGACCGTCTTCTACAGCATGTCTTCAGTCTCCAACCCCCCATGCGGAATGCACCCAGTCTTTGATTATTTCCTTCAGTCAATCTACAGTCTCTGACCATCTTTTGTACAACTACATATAATATGTGCAGCCCCTCAGTGATGTCAGAGGCTTCATCTGAGACCCCTTTACCTTTACAATTTGACAACCACTGCTCTAGGAAGCAAACAGAAGGGTGGGAACCAGAATAGATGTGAATCACGGTGACCCCTATTGCCATACATTTTGTAATTTTGTATATTTGTGTATTTTGCCATGTTTGTAGACCAAAAAGCAGACTTCACACACTGGTATAGTGGCGCTGCTTTGTTAGGCTGCAGTGCCCGAGTACAACTTATCATTACATTAAAAAATATATGGACTCATTTCTTTTTGAACATATAGACAAAGAATTGCTCACCTAGAGATGGGCGTATGCTCTAATGGTAGAAACCAATGAACGTTAAATAGAGTGTAAAGGATGGATGAACGGGCTATAGAGCATTGTATAAGGTGACCTTTAACCTGTGTCAGGATGAATCTGATAATGACAGCTTATCTTTCAGTGGTACTTGGTGCAGTTCACATATGTTAATAGGGTTAGTGAAGGTTAAGTAGCCCGAACAGCTGTGCAATCAATAAGCCCGAACATGCAAGCAGTGAAATTCTGGCACTAAGGCAATGCATTGGCGTCTGTACTAGTTTTCAGCCCGGAAGTATTTCCAGGTATCATCAAACAGCGTGGCTTTAATTGCAAAATATGTATCTGTGTGCTGGAAAATCTGTGCAACCAAACAGGAAGACATGGGTGTAAAAGCAATGCTCAGAGGAAACATCATCAGAACAGTCAGAACAATATCCAGAATCATGTCTTGGCGGATAAAGCAGAACTACACAAAAACTATTCTCAAACATTTATATGTAGATATTGATTAAGCAACAACTGTGTGTGGGTAATATGCTAATTAACTGACTTCCTAAAGTCATCCCTCTGTTCTCTGCTCCTGTCAGCATGTTTCTGGGCAGCATATGCATATTAGGTCTCATTCAAATGGATGATTAGCTTCTCTGCCAGCAGCATTCTGTGGTGGCCCCATGTACACGTTGTGTGGAAGCAGCCATGACCAGCATGTAACCGCTCATACGTGTGATTAGGGCCTCTGACCAGACCTGGACACAAGCAGAGCTGGTGGTTCTGGCCACATACTGGCCTCAAGTAATTGTCAAGTATATATGCAGCAATAGATTGCTGCTGCATCCAGATACAGCATTGAGCTTCTAAGATTTAAATTGACCCCCAAAGCTCCATTTCCCCATCTCCGCGGGTAGAGGTTAGGGTTGCCACCTGTCCAGGAATGATCCGGACAGTCCAGGTTTTGAATGCCGTGTCCGGGTTTCATGGCAGCAGAAACCCAGACACATGATGTCAGGCAGACAGGGGCAACCAAAATTAAGATAGGGGTTACTGCCCCCCCTCACTGAACATAGTCTCGACTGTGATATTTACATATGAATAAGTCGTGACTCATTCTCCCATAAAAATGTCTGCGCAATGTTAAAGTGTTCGGGTTTTGCTTGAAAAAAAGGTGGCAACCCTAGTAGAGGTGGAGTTCTGTAGTCCAGCAGGCTGAGCTGAAAACACTGGTTGGGATTTCAGTGCAGAAAATGTACTGTGTTGTCTCCCCAAACAGTAAATTAGGAGCTCACTAGGTTTCTGGTTACTGAACCAAAAATTGGGGATCCAAAATTTTAAAGTTGTCACCAAAAGAGAGGAAAGCTCTCAATGGGGACACCTGTATTGGTAACAATTGTCTAAGAGGGGATTTCCTTTGCTTGTTTTGTCTACAGAACAGGAAGTGAAGGAAAATCATCCTAGAATGGGCACAGAAAGGAGGAAAACACAGAGTGGTGTAACCATTGTATAATCTATTGAAAAGCAATGTTTTCATTAAAGATACACTTTAAATCTGCAGAGAGGAACAAAATCTTAAACGCGTATCCCCCAAGTGCCCCTTTTCCGTTTCGCCTACACTCTCAAAAGGCGAAAAATGCGCACAGCTCCACAATTATGGTCGGCAATCCAATTTTCTCAGTCACTTTCAATCTGGCTTACACCAGAAGTCATTTCACAGTCACAGCTACACAGATAATGAAATGCAGTCTGACACAATTTGCCAGAGCCTTTGATAGTGCCGATAATTATGCAGGAATTGGACCTCATCCCCTAAACTGATTTCATGAGGCCAGAATTAGACCCTAACCCCTAAACTATTCCATGATTCCATTTCTCAGGACAATATCAAAAATCTGTCAGGTTGCTGGATGTTTAACCCTGTGCTGCCATGGCTGGGGGGTACCTGGGGGAACAAACCGAGTTCTTTAAAGCTAAACTCTGGGCAGATATAAAAACAGCAATGTATTGTTTATAGTTATGTACTGATTACAAAATACTAAAAGTCTTTTTATATATAAGATGTGTAAATAATTGAATTGATTTCAACCTCTTATAATGCCCTTTACAGAAGCACTCAGACTAGGAGAGATAGGGGTAACACTAGAAGCCAATCAGGCTTTGCTACAGGACCATGAGCTGACAAAGAACATGTTAATTGGAGGAGAGAGCAATGAGGTGACCTCATTAATTTGTTGCTGTTCTGACAATGTCCGATCACATCACTACTCTCGAAAGGAGAAATTGCACTCTGTAAACTTGTCAGAAAATGACGATTCCGGGAGTATTGGATTCCTGGTCCCCCACTGTGCTCAGTGCTTCGATCCGCTGGCTCCTACATCACAACGGTGTCCTGTGATGATGTAGAGGTCAGCGGGAGGAACCATTGAATGCAGAGGGGGGCCAGTAAATCAAAAATCCCCATAGTGGCCAATTTAAGGTGGCCATACACCTTGCAATCATCGTACGAAAATTCTCGTCTGATGATCCAACCGTCGTACGATTTTCATACGGCGGCCCCATCCTGCTCCGACCATCGCACAGTTCAATTAGCGGTCTTTAGCAGAAATCACCTGGACGAATTTGTTAAATCGACCGCACGGATTTTCGTTTGCGCATGAGCAGTGTTAATCGTGCCCATACACCTGCCGATTATCGTATGATAATCGGGGGTGATCCTGCGATGGTACGATAATCGGCAGGTGTATGGAAGGCGTGCGACCATTTCTACTTTATGGTCGCACGTCTTTTGTCTCCCGAGCACGCTTGGAAACTAGCCGGAAATCGTAAGATTTTTGGCGGGTTAGTGGCGTGCTCGGAAGACAAACGCCTAACGGGCCGGTGTGCGCAAGCGCAGACACTGCCAGCTCAGCATTGGAACCATCGGAAGCACTCCCCTCCCATATTCTCGGCTCACTTCTGTGCCAAAATTAGGAAACTGCTGTGCTCATGCGCAAGAGTTATGTCATTCCCGCCTGACCAATCAAGATGGCAGAAGATGCTAAACCCGGGAGAAGATGTCAGAGTTGGTGAGGGAGCCAGGGGAGGCGAGTATAGGTTCACTTTCCTCAACTACACTCTTCCTCCATACAGGATGTTTTCTACTTGCAAATTAAACACAATCTGTTATTACTTTGGCATTGAAGCCGTGTCCTTAATCAGCAGCCAGTATTTGTACTAGCTCAGCACACAGGAATATTGTGTTTGTTCAGACCGGAGCAAACTCATTTTCGAGATTCTCCAGTTAAAGCTACTTGTGATTCAAAATCCTGCAATGTTTTTTACCACAAGTAGCAAACCTATCACCGGAACTTTTGTACAAATCTGCTTTGCAAACTCTCATAATATTCATAGTGCGCGTTGGTATCCAAGATGCACAGCTGAAAACGGGGTTGTCCCCCTAGCCTTCATTTGCTATATGATGTGATAGCAATTGAGTCAATAAGCCGTTTTTGACTTGAAATTCTATTGGAGTGCGAGTGACTTTATACATAAACCTATCTTGGAGTGCAGAGGCATCTGCAGTCACTTTGGCACCCACCTGACTCTAAGGGTATTATTCGGTCAGGAGTGCGATGGGTACATTGGTCCCCCTGGCCTTTTCACCGCCTGAGGTGGGGGAAGACTTTAGTGCTGGTGGTGCACGCTCTCCGAGGGGGTGTGGGGTTGGGCCCTGCCCAACTCTGGCTGGCATCTCACCCAGCTCCTGGCTACCAGTGGCTTTGTTCCGCAATATGTCTATCTGTGGAGGAAACCACCTAGGTAGAAGCAGGGCTTTGCTTTCTTATGTCAGAATCACCTCCTGATCAGTGATCAAAGAAGTAGGAGAGGTGGAGGAACCTCAGATTCATAGAATGAATGTAGTAGGTGCAGGGAGATCCTTGCATTGCAGTTCCTCAGGTACAGCTTTCTACTCCGGCAGGAACTCAGAAGAACAATGAGAAGCAAATGAATAACATCACCTACTGTCACTACACTACATAGGAGGACACTGAAACTCACCAGAATAGCAATCTTCAAAGTTACGGGTGGGTGGGATATTCCTTACACAATCTCACACTGCAGATATGCAGCTATGAACCTGCAGGTCCAGTAGTGCCTAGGCACTATCAGGAAGTGCAGCTTCTCAGGGGGAATTCAAGGCAGATTTTTCAGGGTACTTTAGGCAAAATTAACCTTTCTTTATGTTAGCTATAAGAAAGCAGATCCACTTTTGGAGTTTAGGTCTACTTTAAGAACCATCAGTCCATAAACTGAATGAAGAAGCCCTTACTTGCGTCATCTTTTTTTATTATAACCCAGATGGCTCAGTCATACCTTCCTATCCAGATCAGGCCAACTAACAGGTCTAACTCTATTCACAAAAGGGTGAAGAGTTTGGAGAAGGCAGGAGAAGTGAACAATCTAGGACAACATAGCTGAACTGGAAAGTGAGCTGAATTGGAGAATGTTTCCAAATCAGCTATATTGGCCTAGATTGTTCACTTCTCCTGCCTTCTCCAAACTCTTCACCCTTTTGTGAATAGACCTGTAAGTCATAAAATTATATTCATAAGCAATTGCCTGAAAAGCATGATCAATCCTACGGAGGAATCACAGGGAGGACAGCCAACCTCTGCACTGCAGTGATGGTCTCTCGGCTTGGTATTTCATGCTGGTTGGAAAGATCATTTTTATTACAAGTAAGCAAAATCCTAGAACAAAGAATTCTCCTGAAAGACAACAATTCTGTTTAGTGCAGGCGATAGGGTCTGTTCACTTGTCAGGTGATCGGCATGTTCACATTCTGCAGGAGTCTGGCCTATGCATCCATGGGTTGTTTGGATATAATTTCAAACAAATGGAAGAACGCATGTTGTGTTTACCTTCTGCTTAAGGAATATATTTAAATCTATTCCAAGCAGATAACAGAAACTAAGCTAGGTAATAATGACCCAGATGGCTACAGATATAGTCTTAACCCCTTCCCGTCTACAGTCTGCAGATTAACCTTCCCCTGCACAATGCCTTCTGCAGATTGAACATTAATACACATTCCGCTTTACAGCCAGGAGGACACGGCTCTGTACCCTCCTAACTATGAGGTCCAGCAGTCACTGAGATCTCAAAGTTTCTGATAGAGGACCGATAATAGAGGTTCTTAAACATGTGACCACCATGTCAACTATGACATTATGACCCCGTGGCTTTGTTTATAACCAAAGCCACACCAGTGACAGATGCAATCATATTTCCTTCTAGGTGCACTCAATGTGCCCTTTTTTATTTAGTTTTTTCTTTATTTCCACCTGGTAATCCTGCAAATAACACACTTCCTGTCCCCGTGTGGCCACCCTTACTTTTCCACTGTGTTTATGGTGGGAGCGATGGTTGACATCCTTGCTGGACTTCAAACATCTCTGCCTTTGTTCATTGCCTTAGGAAAGCTGATATGAGCCACCAAGACTCATTGGCTATTCCTATATGGTCCCCTCAACCCTACATTGAATAAAGATGTATCTGGACTATTAAGCGCAGTGTGGCGCTCCAATTCACAATCCTGCAATCTGACACTACAAACCAAGGAGTCAGTGGAGATCCTTTGCAATGTAAAAGCTGCCTATCTGGTAGGCAGATCACCTATACCAACTCTTGCACACATCATTGGCCAGCCACACCAATAGGATAAACCTTGCACCTCTTTCCAGTCTACTGAGCTATTACCAACAAAGCCACTTGTCATAATGTTCTGAGCTGGTCCACTCATGAGCAATACGCTTTGCATTCTAGGTTATGGCAGGTGCCTACTCCAGGGCAGCTTGATAACGTAACTCTCGGCAGGTCCTTGATGCCCTGGGCTCAGAGTAAGGGATTTGAATAGTGCTAGGCATCATTCATACAGGAAGAGGACTGAGACTGGATCGCAGACCGGTGAGTATGGTGGGGACGGTGCTGGAACTAAGGTCAGTATTGCAGCAAGATCTCATTTATTTTTACAGATGCAGTTCAATTAAGAATTTTTTTCTAAAGCCAGAGTTGGACTTCAAACATAAGTTAGAATATTAAAAAGAATACACAACAAATATGTCACAGGTAGGAAAGTGAACCTGAGTTTTATTCCCTAAGTTCTGACATGCAGCTAAAACATTTATATACACTGGGATGAATGATACTAACAAATCTTTCATATATACGAAGGTTACATTTCTGGTCTACCCTGCAGAGCGGGGGCTGCACAATCCATATCTTCATCATTCTCACTGAAGGAACGGCACTGGTCCAGAGACCGAGCAGAACTGTTTACAGTAGGTGGAATTCCAGCACTCGGTGGTATGCAAGTTGTGACAGATTAGCAGAGCTGGAGATCCTCTTCAGAGTGTAGCAGTGCAATGTCCTCTGGTTCACTGATTGCTGGAAACAGAACGGCTCCAGGCTGACCTTCTGTCCGCCACTAATTGGCTGCTTGTTAGGCTCTGTGCTGGCATGTCACTGGGGGCCATTCATGATGATCTGTTATCTGCTACATTATATATACAATGCAGCAAAAATGTAATCAGCATTACAATGGAAAAGAACTTTGAAGTACAGTAAGAATTAACAAAATAAATGGTCTAACAATTAGGAAAAAACAAACAAACAGCTTTTGCTGCAATACTTACCTCCTATCCAGCTATGTCCCTACCAGACTCACCGCTCTGTGAACCAGTGCCGGTCCTCTTCCAGGTTGAATGATGCCAAGTGTCCTAACCTACTTCCTGTGAGCCCACTATGTCATTACAGGACACAGAAGTAACCTACCAGCCAGGAACCCCAGGGTACGATTTGTTTAGTTACAATCAAAATTCAGACGAATTTTCCGAATCCCAATGCATCAGGATGTGTGAGAATCCGAATTTCCGTTTCCGAATTTCGGATCCCATCCCATCCAACAGAACTGCCTCGAGCATGTGACTTCTGGCCAATCAGATGTGTTTTGCGGTTTAATGCATCCGTATGGATCTGAACACAAATTTTCGCTAGGGCAACATGGGAGCCATATAGAATATGTGTTCAGTATTTACATGTAATACTAAAGCTGAGGCTCCCAGACCCGAATGCAATTCGGAACTTCGGATCCCGAATGCCATTCGGGTCTAGGAGATTCAGCTTTAGTATTAATATCTGTATAAAGTTTTCGAATATTCGTAAACTTATCCGAAACTAACAAAAATTGGGATTTCATTCGAATCCAAATCCTGTTGTGAAAGAGGGGGAACTCTGTTGTAAAAGAGGGGGTTCTGATGTGAAAGAGGGGGGACTCTGGTGTGAAAGGGGGCTCCTGATGTGAAAGAGGGGGGACTCTGGTGTGAAAGGGGGCTCCTGATGTGAAAGAGGGGGGACTCTGGTGAGAAAGGGGGCTCCTGATGTGAAAGAGGGGGTACTCTGGTGTGAAAGGGGGCTCCTGATGTGAAAGAGGGGGTCCTGATGTGAAAGAGGGGGACTCTGGTGTGAAAGAGGGGGGACTCTGGTGTGAAAGAGGGGGGACTCTGGTGTGAAAGACGGGGGACTGATGTGAAAGAGGGGAAACTCTGTTGTGAAAGAGGGGCTCCTGGTGTGAAAGGGGGGCTCTTGATGTGAAAGGGGGCTACTGATGCAAAGGGTGAATCTGATGTGAAAGGGGAAGGAATCTTGATTTAAAGGGAGCACTTCGATGCGAAGGGGGAAACCCACTTTTTTGTGTGTTTCTGAGTGGGGTCCCCCTTAAAATCTATGACATTTTAGACTGGGGTGCCTCAAGATTTCGCATACATTTAAAGGGTGGCGTGACTAGAAAAAAGTTGAGAAACACTGATGTAGAATATCATACCAGGAACAATTGTAGACAGGAGCTAGTTAACTTACCAGCACATTTACAGATGTTGGGAAGAAACCAGAGTACTTGGAGGAAACCCTCACAGACACAGGGAGAACATGCAAACCCCATGCAGATAGTGCCCTGAACGGGACTCGACCCAAGGATCCAAGCGCTGCAAGACAGAAGGTCTAACCTCTAAGCCAATGTGCTGCCCCATAAAAACATAATGAAAAGGTAAATGCATTTGCTTTGTAGGTTGCCCTCTACTTATTTAAGTAAGTAAAGAAAGTAACCTAACATACAATTCTGTGTTCTCAGTGATAGGAGATAAAAGCACCATGCAGGGAACCCTCTAGAATCAGATAAGACAACCCAGGTGACGATACGCCCGTCTACGTCTTGCATACTGATGACACGTGCTAGACTTCCGCCACAAGCGCATAAAAGCGGTGAGCGATGTGCGGATCATACAGCACGGATCGTTTTGTATAATATCGGAGAGAAGGATTATACCTCTCCTCTCGGTTCCCTGTAATACAGTAGCCAGTCCTCCAGGGCTCGGATTAAAGGATTTACTTACACGAGCTCAGCCGACAAGATGCTGTTTATGTAAGTGATGGATTGTCATAAACAAACAGCATTTCACGGAATATCAGCGGAAAGGAGAACCGAGAATAAAGATACGATTATTTTTTTTACAGAGACACCTTTAGGGAAAGCGATAGAGAAGAGATACACAAAAATATCTGCAATAAAGGCAGAAAGAACCTTAAAGGGGAACCCACTAGATTGACGTACAGGTAGATGGACGACCACAAGAATATCCCAAATCCAACAAAGGTGATTTATTGCGATCCAGCAATTCCAGGATATGTTGTGTGTTAGAGTAACCCTTTAAACATGTCTTATACAATATTGAGTCCTTAGATGTGGCGGCTGCATTCGTTTTCTTTTTTTCAGTTTTTTTTCACCTAGCAACACACTTCCTGTGTTAGGGTGACAACGCTCACTCATAGTACTGTATCCTTGAAGGAGCAGCGTTGTTACTTTAGGAGTGGAAGTGTGCTAGGGGTACAGTCGATAACACGTAATCACCTGCACACCATACAGCGTACAGACCTTAACGAAAGGTTGGTGCTTGAAGTGACAACACGGATGGCGCCGTGTCAGATACAGTCCCTAATAGAAGTCACCAGCACTCGATAATAAAAAGTGCTTTACTTCTTGCACATATCATCGAGTGCTGGTGACTTCAATTATGTTAGGTGTACAGAACCCCTCTCCTCATATTACATTAGTGGAGGTGTTCTGTGGTTCACAAAGGGGATTTGGACGGTGCTGGAATCCAGGAGAAAAAAACCTCCTGTAACATTATCGGGGCTGCCCCCGCATATGTCCCGTGTGTTAATGTCTAGGATACCAATAACAAGGACCTTTATTTACCTGATCCCTACTCCTGCTGGATACTACACTGGTAC
>NW_017306306.1:1673056-1712233 GCF_000935625.1 Nanorana parkeri
TGACCCCACGGCCCACCCCCCCCCCCCCCCTTCATCTTCCTGCTGCCGATCAATTACAATACAGTGTAAGAGTAGCCCCGATACAAGGGGAGTTTTTTTCCCTGTATATAGGCCTGAATAAAGCAGTATTACACTATACAATGTATACATATATCTGAAGATTGATGCTTCTTTACCTGGTGAGGATTGGATATCATTCATATATCAGCAGAGGATTTACAGTATGCATTTGATTACAAACATGCGCTTTCTGACCTACCTATAACCTGGTGGTCAGTTCCTCAGGTAAGTATGGATCCTTAGGTGGAGGGTTTCACATGTGGAAAGAGGATACATGCAGGAAATAACAGAAGGATTTCCATTTTTCATCACTTCACATAGATACATATATTTTTACTTTTATTTTATTATATGTAGTATATTCTTTTTGGATTTGATAATATTGGATTGTTTACTGTATATTGTTATATTTCTATTTTTTTTTTATTATTATTATCTTTATTATTGATGTAATTTGGAGTATGATCAGCAATGATTGCTATATTTATGTGATTGATTTGATTTTCACTATTTTGCAGAGATTTATGACATCTCTATTTGGTGATGCATGTGTTCATTGAGATGATTGGGGAAGATTCATATACTTTTAATTTATATAAATTCAGTGTTGCTTTATGTTTTTAAATTGATTAATATTGGGTTGAGATTGGGTAGCTGCATAGTTAGGTTATATTTTGGGAATGGGCAGTGAAATAACTTTATTTTTTATTTTTTTGGACTTATTGAACTATTATAACAAAACTCTTTTTAATGGTATATTTCAAAAATCAAAAGGAGGCAAATAAAAAAAGGTTTCACTGTTAGGCTTTACAGACACTTCAAGGATTCAGGGCCATTCGGAAGATGAGGTTATTTGAAGCTGTAGACATTTTGCTAGCAAAGTGGCCAGGTGTGGAAGCTGAGCCCCCGCATGACAATCAGAGCCATTCAGCAGGTTGGCTTCGTCCCCTGAGTCAGTTTAAATGCAAAATGTTCATATTTGGCTGGAATGTTCCTTAAAATTTACAGTTCCTGTAGCTTCTGTAATTAGTGCCGTATGGTGGTGTTACGGATACCGTGATTTCTCCGTATTCTATATACTAGAAGGAATGAAAAGACGTAGCAAGTTTCAGAACCCCTCCGGTTAAACATCCCCTGGTTCATATTACCTTGAATAGAAATAAAAACAAAGTTATAGCGACTAAAGAATGTGGATCACCTGCAGGCCACGCACGCCGCGTCAATCTCAGATATTCATCTAGTATCAAACATTTTTAAAGGCCAGCACTGATCTCAGTAATGTTTGTTTCTATGTTATTTGCTACAGTTCAAGTTTTAAAGTGTGCTGTAAGGAAAAAAAATGTTTCTCCAAAATCCCTACCAGACCCTTACCCCAGCTCGGGGTCTGATATGAATTTTAAGGGGGAACAGCATGCAAGAACACAATCAGAATGCCACCTTTCACATAAGAGTTCCCCTTTACATCATGAGCCCCCTTCTTTCACATCAGAGCCCCCCCTATCACACTAGGAAACCCTCTTCTAATCAGAAGCTCCCCTTCACATCAGAGCAACCCTCTTTCACATCAGAGGAATTACTCTGTGTAAAAATTTCGAGGCACCCTGGTTTAACCCTCTGACAGTATCATATATATATCTGGAACTCCATTGATGAGATCTCTATACAGAGTTTCTGGGTCTATACACATGCTGTGGCTATTTTGTGGAGCTTTCACTCTACTTGCTGGAATTTTATAAGCAAAGTAGAACAAAAGCGCTGGGTTTACATTCAGAAGAATGTGCAAAGCGTGCTTCCCTAATCATTTGGGGAGTCTGAATTTCCTTGCTTCTGTGTCCTCTCTAACAGCTGGGCAGCACTACTGGTATGCGACCACAATTCCTCTAAGGAATCTGCCAACTTGCTTCCTGCGCCCCAGGCCTCCAACCCTCTGCAAGTGAAGGAGGGGGCCAATCTGTCCCCACCTCCACACTTCCATTGGCTAAGAGCCCCGGGTTGCCAAAGAAGCCCCTGGGACATAGATGTGGTTCTATATAGCCCTGCTGTCCAAGATGGCCACCAAAATCTGATGAAAACTCTGTACACAATTAGACGCAGTCTCTCTCAAGATGGTGCCATGGCAAGAGGACATATTGGTCCTATGCTGGGCTCCTCCTAGCACAAGTAGTAAACATCGTTCTTGTAAACTCTCTGTTTACTATAACAAGGAAGTGACAATGAAGTGACTTAGAGCTTAGAGTATCAGTGGCGCTCAACCGATTAGCAGTGACCACTACACCAGCCCTTGCTTAAAAATCAGACAGATGCCAGGTGCAAAAGAATACAAACAGCAATGGAGAGATTCAATAGGTGTCAATCAGAGAGTTATTATCCGTCCCAACCATCTGCGGTTGGAACTTCCACACTGGAAAACCCCTTTAAATAACTATTTTTTCCCTCTTGACAAAGAAGAGGTGGAAAGTATGTGCCTGACAGGCTGTAGATATGAGAGCAGTCCCTGTAGCTGTAAACGGCTGGATATGAAGATATTTGTGTTAAGCCGATTATCTCCATCGCAGGGTAGAGGTTTGCAGGGAGCAGGAAAAGCTACTTGATCTTGACAATGTGCAGACAGTGGTCTGATAGCTAGGCGAAAAGGCTGGAGGTGAGAATGATGCTGAACACGACTCAGCTTCACATCACAGCTCTCCACTGCGGAGGAATGTGCATTATTAAAATGGGATGCTTCAGCTTCAACCAGGGAAGTACATTGCTGAAATGTTCTGCACTAACATTTTGTAATCCTCAGGAGCTAGCTATTTAAAGCCTGTTGTACCCTTAACAATCTGTGGTCATAAACCATTATATTTCTAAATGTAATTTCCATAAGTTCTATCCCACTTCTAATAACCATATCCATCTAGAAGTAAAGTTACTTATTGAAGATGCCTATAGGATGTACTTCTTCAATGTGCTGACACAATTTTACTCAGCCCTGTGAATATGCACAAGAGGTTGCCTTCTGAACTACAACTCAGCATCTGAACAATGTAACATCATTGCTTGCTGGAAGCAGTGCATGATGGGATATGTAGTCATGAGAAATGGAGATTGTATCACATCAAGCAGTAGGGAAAGAGACACAAAGCACACTGGGATTCCAGGAAGTTGATGAAAGTGATGGGCAGACAGAAGGCAGCACTCACTACATAAAAGGGATTTTTTCAAGTAAGCTTTGATTGCATTATCAACAATAACTCTAGTATGTATTCCTATCACAATGCTGATGTTATAACAGGAGAGGATATGCTGGGACTTTACATCTCCTTTAATTTCTTTTTTCACACTGACCCCGGTGCATTTGCTAAAATGGTGAAATTTTGCTAAAAACTCCCAATTTTCACAAAACCTTCTGTGAATTTAAAACTCTCAGGTTTGTTCATCTCTACTAAGAAGACAAAAAAAAAGAAATTGTGTGACTTCTTTAAAGTTTACATGTCAAAAATAGGACTAAATATTGCTTTTCTGCTACAAATGATTTTTTGTCATAAAGTGACATTTTGAGACCTAGGTCATGTTATTACTACCACTTCTGATAAGTACCATGAAGCGTAGCAATGACACATGGAATGCAGCAGGAAGTGCCTGTCAGTTGTGCGGGACAGATGCAAAATGGCTGCCGTATCCACTGACATAACCAGGGATTTCCCAGAGTGAAGGAGGGCGGTCATGCAGCAGGTATTATGAAATGTCTGACAGCAGGAATGTGATATGACTTACTTCTGATATGACAAGATATTTCAACTACAGAAGAGTAAAATCAGTCATGTGTACACTATGCCTTAAAGCTCAACCCAAAAAAGAACCCTTTTAGTGCCCCCACACACACACACGCATGCACAAATACACGCACAAATACACGCACACATACACACACTGCAAGGATTGAATGCCTGTTAAAGAAGAACTCCGGGCAACACTTTTATTAACCCTTACAGTGTGGCTACTTTGGTCTAGGGAGGAAAAAAAAAAGTTATACTCACCTGATATTTTGAACTCTTAGGCCGGTCCCTGGAGCCTCTCTCCCCCTCCGATGCAGTGGTCTAAAGTCTCCAAGTCATCCTGTTCTAAACACTTTGATGTGAGGACCCTGAGGGACATACCATGTCCATGTATACATTTGTGCGGTTCATCTAAGTGACGCTTGCCTGTGTTCTATCGAAAGCTCCAACTCATCGAAATCTCAAACTACCTCACTGCCAGGTACTTGCAAGTTGGACATTTGGATCAGACGGCGTTAGACTGCAAAACAAAAAAACTGACAGAGCTTCTGTACAGCTGCATTTTAACAATATTCAGCAGGTGGCAAACTCAACGAGTATTCTGAAAACGCTATGCGCGCATGCGCATAGCAACTGTACAGAGCTCCAGTCTTTCTGAGCACTGGAAGTGAGGTAGTTGGAGATCTCGATGAGTTGGAGCTTTCGATAGAACACCAGGCAGGGAGAGGAGGGGACGTTCAACCGGCGGGTCCCCTCCTCTCTCCTGACACTGTGGAGCTCTTGGCCCATGGCTGAGTGCCTAACTTTATAGAGGGGGTGACACCAAAATGACTGTCAGACATTTTGGTGTCACCCCCGAATGGTGTCACCGGGGAGCGGGCTGCACCCCCCTAGTTACGCCACTGAATCTCAATACAAATTAGTAAACTAAACATGAGATTGTAGTCCATAACGGGAGTGAGCTTGGAGCGGTGACTACTTTCCAACACACACAGGGACCATGGGGAACAAAAGTAGCCCCCCTCCAGAAGGAAGGACAGTGTCAGCACCAATTCAGAGATGATTTGAGGATCTGCAGCCGAGTTATACACAAATAGGATATATTTTTGTTCATAGTTAAGGTACTTGAATATATTTTTAAGATTTAACTCTGAGTTTAGTGTCATGCTGGAGCTAGTGCATGTAGACTGGAAGTGGCCAAAAGAGGCTACAGGAGATCATCAGCAAAGGATGAAAGAGAGTGAAAGCAGTATTTTAGGAGGGGGGGATAATCTATGGCCATTGTTTCTGACACACATAGCTTTAGCAAACTATCATCCAGTTAGGGTTTACAACTACTTTACCATCTATTGAGCACGAGGCAAAGATGAAAGTGCTGTGCAAAACTGCTCATTCCCTGAATGCATTAAAGACTTCTGATTGGCTCAGGTTGGTAATAACAGGTCCCCTTCATTTTTAATACCCTTTTAAACCATCAGGAATAAAACATTTTCCAGCAGCTGGGCTTCCATTCCATTGCTATCTTCCATTAGCATAGTTCTGTACTGTGCACTCCATACTATAAGCCTCTGAAGAAAAACCTTAGTTCGGAATGTTCTCTGTAAAACTGTTATTGTGAAGTACGTGGACACATATGCCCGCCATAAGTAACGCAGACCTGACCGTGAAATACATCCGCGCTTTCAAGCCAATTAACAAATATGCCTTAAACGCTAAATTCATCCAGAAGGGTGTCTGTTCCCCCGGAGTCCTAAACCGTACTTTTTTGTTTGTTTTGGACTCCAAGCTCTATATTTTTGGGTCATTCGTCAAACTGACCCACAATCAGTGAAAAAATAATTAGAGAACCATTTTTCAAAGGGAAATTTTCTGAAATGAAGGCACGGGATATGAAAGAGGAAAAACAGATGCTGAAGGGGCTCTGTGTATTTCTAATTGTACGTCACATGAGAGCCATACAGGCTGCGGTGGAGTGGAACACATACCCGGGCCTGTCACCTACTAGATAACAAGAAACATAAAAATCAGCTTAAGTCTCTATTGCTCTTGAAAGTTTAAAACCTGTGTTAAAAACCCTTCTAAAATCCGGTTTTAGTCCACTAGGCTTGTCCACAGCAAACTGCATGGCTTGAGCTTAATGCAGCTCAACACCCAGAAGCTCACCTTGGGACCTTTGTAAAGAGTACTGGTTGGATGTTCCTTTATAAATCTGAATTCCAGACAGATATAATAAAAGAAAAACATATTATTGCAGCTGTGAATTTATTGGAAATCATTAAATTATTAAACTGATTTAAAGGAGAACTATGGGGTCAGGGCTTTTCCCCATAGTTCTCCTAAGGGTCACGGGAGGACACAAACTAGCGTCCTCCCGTGACCCAAAGCTCAGTATACTGCGAGCTACAGCGCGCGGTATAAGGAGACAGCCGCAGTCAGGACGGATCCCGACATTACTGTCGAGATCCACACAGCTGGCTCTAGAGGCAGAGCCAGCTGTAACCAACCTCCCCGTCCGTCCGTTCCACCAGTCAGCGCTGGAGGATCGGAGGGCGGGGGGGAATCCCTGTAGGGAGCTGTGAGTGACAGTTACAGCTCTCTGCAGGGATAGATCGAGAAGTGAGCGAGCGACGGTATGTGTTCGCTCACTTCCCGATCTATTGAGCCGACATGTGACAGTTTCATTGTCACACGTCGGCTTGAACTGTGAGGCGATGAGCGATTCGTTTCGTTCCGAATCGAAATTCGGACAAAATTTTGGATGTATCCGAATTTCGAATTATAGGTATAACGAATGCAAACAAATCCGAATTTTCGATTCCGAATTCGTTTTTTTTGGACGAATTTTCGTTGCAGCAAAGTGACATTTGAGAAAAAAACTACTTTTTTTTCCTCTTAAATGTCACTTTGCTGCAACGAACGAACCGAAAACGAAACGAACATTCGTACGGATTTCTGCTAACGAATTTCGTCCGAATCCAAATTCCGAAACGAATTGACTTTCGGACCCGAATTCCGAAAAACAAAATAAAGCAAATTCCGAATCAAAACGAAACGAATACGAGGGCATCCCTATGGGAGGATGTGGCTGCACGCAGTTACACACGGTCACACACAGACCTGAACCTGCACATCCGTGTGGGTCCAGGTGCCTGCAGTTGGACGCAGAGAGTGTGCGTCCAAGTGCAGGCACCCGGACCCACATGGATGTGCAGGCTTGGGTCCACGTGTAACCGCATGCAGCTGTGCCCTCCCATGGGGATGTACAGACTGCTACACACAAGTACCCACAGCACCTGTCTTTCCTGGGATCGGGTCTCTGCACTGGATGTGCGCGGCCATGTGAAACTCCCTCCACTTCTGAAAACAAGAGACAAGAGGCTGCAGTCCCACTCATTATGGTAAAATTATGTAAGGCTTGGAAGGTAAATTGAGTTTTCTTTGATGCTAAAACCATTTCAACATATCATTTTACGGCATTTCTCCTCAAAGGATTATTCCACGGCCCACTTGGAAATTGAAACAACACATTGTCTAGTTAGGAATAAAGAAGTGCAGAAGTTTTCAGGTGTAAGTCACCTCAGACAAGGAAAGACAGATCTCTGGTCTCCTGCTGAATTCAATGATTTCTCTGTTTGTAGCTGGCCCTAGCTGGAAAACGTCCAAACTGTTACTATTAACATTGTTTCCACGATGGAATTTTCAAGGGCAATGGATAATTAAAGAAAACATCCAAGTTATCTAATTTAGTCTCAGCGGACTGGCTGAGTCAAGTTCTTTAGAATTCCGGAAGATAGTTTACTAAAGTTTATTAAAGGAAAAAAACACTTTTAACCATGACTCAGAGTAATAAAGGCAATGCAAAGTAGAGCTACTAGTAGACACATTCAACTGGACTTGTCTATGATGTTGAACGCTGTAATGTTTCAACATTACAGAACAAGTCCAGTTAAATGGGACTAACTACTACTAGTGATGCCATGACCTGGATAAAAGAGAACCTTCACTGACGAAATGTACTGTATAGTCTTTTCCATGAATTGTTAGATAATGTAAAAGAGAGCAACTTGATGTATATGATCAATGTATAATCTACTAGAGATCCCTCTAGTGATAACTAAAGATCTATATAGGGGAATCAGAAACTAGTGATGGGCTGCCTGTTCGACTGCGGAACATCCCACAATGTAACCCTCTGAAACTGTAATTAGCTACAGCAGTCAGGTGCAAGATTGTGCCAATCAGGGCTCAGTACACATTTAGAGCCATGATTGGGCAAAGTGATGATGACTTTGCCCAATCATGGCTCACAGCTAAGTCCCTGCAGCACACTATATAAGGCTGCTGACACCGCGGCCCTATGTATTGTGTTGCAGGAGTTAAACAGAGAGAGTTCTTTTTGAGTTAGTGATAGCAGATTTATTGAGAGTTATAGAGAGTTATAGAGAGTTATAGCAGAGTTAGTTATCTATATATATATATATTTTTTAATATAATTGATTCCTGTCCCCCAGGGCAGTACCGGGACCCCCATACACCTTTTATGGTGAATAACTTGCATATTAGCCCTCTTAAAGGGGACCTTCATTTTCGAACGTTCGACCCCCATTGACTTGCATTACGTTCGAGTTCATATTCGAACTTTTCGGCCGTTCGGGTGTTTGAATATGAACCGAACACGGGGGTGTTCAGCCCATCACTACTCAGGACCTCCTTCTTCCTGCTGGTGATCCCTCTAGTGATAACTAAAGAGCTATATAGGGGAATCAAGACCTCCTTCCTCCTGCTGGTGATCCCTCTAGTGATAATTCAAGATCTATAGAGGGGAATCATGACCTTCACCATCCTGCTGGTGATAATTCAAGATCTTTAGAGGGGAATCATGACCTTTTTCCTCCTGCTGGTGATCCCTCTAGAGATAACTAAAGGTCTATATAGGTGAATTATGATCTCCTTCCTCCTGCTGGTAATACTTCTAGTGATAACTAAAGATCTATATAGTGGATTCAGGACCTCCTTCCTCCTGCTGTAGATCCCTCTACTGATAACTAAATATCTATATAGTGGAATCAGGATCTCCGTCCTCCTTCTGCTGTTTCTTTATTGCTCAACCAACCAGGCTGGAGGTGGGCATGTTGTACTGCTTAAATGCAGTGGAGAAAAGTGACAAAAGTTTACAATGTGCTATATGGATATGGATAATAGGAGTGAGATAGAACTTGAGGATATTCAGTATAAAAATACATATATATTTTTCATTGTTTGACCTCAGATACCCTTTTGCTAATATGGTTATCCCCCCAAGTGTATATTTAGATAATATATACATTGATCACTGCCTCCAACCTTCCTATACTGGATACAGAAAGAAGGTTTGTTTAGCCAAACGTAAAATCTGTTCTCAACTATGAAAGCAATAAAAAATCCGGCCCGAAAACTGCCATCATTTTATTAAATTCTCATGGCTGCATAAATTATCCTGAGAAAGCCCAGTTGACATCTCAACTATGTACGATTAAACGTAATCATGTTCCGACCTCTCAGCGGCTGCAAAACAGATGCTATGTGGCAAATTAACATTTACTTAGAAACATATAACCATTATGTTTAATATGTAGATAATACAGACCATATCAGAATGGAGTAAATCATGGACGGGATGCCCCGTTGTGGTTTTGCTCTATAAATTAGGAGGAAAACACTGAGTAACACTGAAGCATAATGAAATAAACTTCAATAGACTTTTTTTTCCCACAGTGCTTTGCTCTGTACTGACAAGACATGTTATCTAGCAGTGACTGTTAAAGCAAAGATCTGCAATATTTTCTTTGTTTTTGATCAACAATTTAAGAATAAAAACGAATAAAAGAATAAAAAAGAGCCCATGTATACCTATGCAATGCAAAATCCAATGTGTAGTGCAGCGTGTTGATAGTGTGTTGCTGTACGGCTGCCTATCACATGTAATTTACAATAAAAAAAGAGCTTAAAGGAGAACTATGAGACGAGTGATTTCCACTCACAATGAGACTGTCACAGGTCGGCTCAGTAGATCGGGAGGTGAGCGAACACATATCGGGTTCGCTCACCTCTCGATCCTGTCACGGCTCTCTGCCATGACAGGGGGAGGGGCTGGATTCCCCTCTCCCCGCTATCTGCCAGCGCTGACTGGCGGAATGGACGGGGGAGGGGGCGGGTACAGCTGGCTCTGCCTCTAGATAGGCAGAGCCAGCTGTCACTCACGCAGCTGGGCGGATCCCGTTGTCTAAGTCGGGATCCGCTCCGGTGGCGGCGTCTCAGTATACCGCGAGCTGTAGCTCGCGGTATACTGAGCTTAGGATAACGGGAGGACGCTAGTTTGTGTCCTCCCGTTACCCTAAGGAGAACTATGGGGAAAAACACTGACCCCATAGTTCTCCTTTAATCGTTTCTTTGTAAATCGCATCCCACCACAATGAATAATGTAATAGTAAGTTACTACGCGTAGTGGTGGGATGCAATGCACATGCGATGGCTAGGTACGTTGGGGTGTCATTTGGAAATAATGGCACCACAGTTCACCTAACAGTGTTACATGTGATCTAGTGTGAAGCGAGAATGTTTGTCTTCCCATCAGGCAGGCTGAGGCTGTTGCCCCAGACGGCATCTCTTTGGGTCACATGGGGGGTGGCAGGCAGAGTGCCATGGTTGCTTTGCTGCACAATGTTTGTAGGTCCCCTTCGGCTAATCCTTCAGCTTCAACTGAGCCGAAGTGACAGCCGAAGCGGGGCGAATGGACTGCCTAAGGCCGGCCGTTCGCCCTGCAAATGACAGCTGGGCAGAGCCAGCCGTGATCTCACCGCTGGCTCCGCACAGTTGTAATGACAGATCAGCGTACCCAAATGACCTGGGAACGCTGATCTGTCATTAAACAATAACAACTGGGCGGAGCCAGCCGTGACATCTCGGCAGCATTCGCTTATTCACTCAATGCCATTCGGCCGCTATGAGAATAGGGGCGAATGGCAGCGAGTGAGATGCCGGAGCGTCATCTCACCCGATCCAGACGTTGGATCGGCTGAGTCGAACTCCCTCTGCACTTTGACTCAGCCAAACATGCAGAGCACGTTTGGCGGACTGAAGGAAGTCAAAGGCAGCCAATGTACGGCTGATTTCAGCCGATGTACGGCTGAAATCAGCCATACTGAGTCGGGGTGAATAGCCGAACATCATTCTCTGTTCACTTCGGCTCGGTTATTCACTTGGCAGCTTTGTGAATAACCCTGTATATGTGCATTGAAAGGATAGTGTTACAGATTATTATTATTCAGGATTTATATAGCGCCAACAGATTGTATATTTTGTTTTGTGCTTTTGTGAAGACCAGATCCACACAATGCTTTCTGGTTCTTTAATTACCATGAAAATGTCAGGTTTGGCATAGCAATCTGAACCCACTCTCCTTCCTCCCTCCATCCACTCTGCTATTGTGAGGACTGACATTCTTTGTTTCAGCATTGTCAACAGTGGCTACTGTGTGAATGAAGCCTGCAATCACTGTTTGTAGGCTTCTTTTATGAATGCATTGTAATAATAATAATAATATTAAAAAATATATATATTTTGTTTAAATATTAACCATTACCCCTTCTCATCGCATCAGCTATTTATTTTGTTTTTACCATTTGTGGGTAAACGTTTCAGTTTTTTTCTATAGGTTTGTTCATTTTTGCAGCGTAACATAAAAAACTATACACTAAATCTTACAAATACTTATATTTCGCCATGATTTATGTTGGCAACAGTTTTAGTGTCATTAAAAAAATCCCAGAAAAAAAAATCAGCACTTTTGCAAGAGGAGACCGAGGAGTTACAAGCTGCTGGAGTCCCAGACATAGAAAAACATGTTGTTTACCATAAGGCTAATGAAAACCGGCCTCTGTACTACCATCCCGACATGCTCATTGTGACTAAACTACACTGGTTTAACCGCGCTCATTGAGTTATGACCACTTTAGGTAAACCACACCCATTTTTCCACTCCACATTTCCCCCAACCGTTCACTTCAAAGTGTATTAAAACCCAAGAACAAGAATTTGATATAGCGTCCCAGTCCTTAGATGTGTAGTCTGCATTAGTTTTCTTTTTTTCAGGCCTTTTTACTTTTTCACCTGGTGATCCTGCCAGTAACACATTTTGTGACCTAGGGTGACAAAACTGACGCTGTACTGTATTTGTGAAAGAAGTGCATTGTCACTTCTTTTGTCACTCCTGTTGTCACTTCTTCAATGTCACTCCTGTTGACATTGTCACTGTCAACAGGAAATAAGTTAGAACTATAGATCACCTATCTCTCACCATGACACAGAGGGTGGTGTTCTTTAGTCCGCAGAAGAGACCTGGGCAGGACAGACAACACTGCTTGAGGTTTCAGTGCATACAGAGGCAGAGTGGACAGAAAATTAGGAGCTCATTGGATTTCTGGAAGGATGAATGTGCATGTATTGGAGAGATCTAGAACACAGAGAACTCTGAATCTCTCTATTTTCATTGGTGGATCGGCCACAGGTAGACCGGGTGCCCACATATATTCTGTACATGAACTACTCAAGCAACAGGTTGCACTACCAGTGACATCACTCTCAAGAAACTTTATTCAGCAAAGCACATGTGGAGTACGCGCTGCAGTCCCCACCTAGGCACTGCCCCTCCAACACTTTTCACAAACACTAGAGTGTGCCTAGGTGGGGGTTGCATTGTGTGCTACTCATAGTTACATAGTATTTGAGGTTGAATAAAGACATTAGTCCATCAAGTCCAACCTATAGGATCTCATTCTTAGGAGTACTTGTACCCCTGTATAAGAATCTCATGATTCTTTGCTGATACTTTGCATATGCTCATATAATTCTGGCACAGCCAAACTAATGTGTTTCACCCATATGGGCTTAATCGTAGAGATTGAGCTGGTATGGGTGATATACATTAGAGGAGTGGTGCCTAGACAGGGACTGCAGCGTCTACTCTTCATGATACTTCTCTGAAACTTTGCATATTCATATAATTCTGGCACTGTCCAACTAACATGTTTCACCCATATGGGCTTATTCATAGAGATTAAGCCCATATGGGTGAAACGTGTCAAAGAGGTAGTACCTAGACGAGGACTGCTGTCTGTACTCCTCATGACACTTCGCTGATACTTCACATATTTATATAATTCTGGCACTGTCCAATGAACGCGTTTCACCCGTATGGGCTTAATTATAGAGAATAACACCTTTGGCTAAAATGCATTAGAGAGGCAGTGCCTAGGTGGGGACTGCAGTATGTATTTCACATGTGCCTTGCTGAATAAAGTTTCTTACTGGTAGCGCGACCTATTAGAGGTATATACTGAATATACATTATTTTATTTGCCCAGTCATACACTTTATCAGTGGCACAAAGGATCCCCATTGCCAAAATCAAATGCTTGCTCTGGGTACAGAACTCTGATCTTAGATCTTACATTGTTACTCGCCCTGTTTTATTGGATAAGCCTGAAAGTTTTATTAAAGATACACATGCAGTCATTCTTATTCTCAGCCATGCAGGGCCCCTTTAAAACATGACTTTATTTCATGTACATGAAGCAGGGAATTCTCCGTCTGTCAGCGGATTTGTTCCCTCATAGAATTTATTATTACATTTATTCTATTCCTATTTCACACTTATTTCTCGGGTTCCCCGTGGTATTGGAAGCCAGCGGTATCTGATATCAGCCTGTACTGTACATTTACTGTACTTCTTAATGTTACCGCTCACTGCAACCCCACACATCCTATCAACAGATGGCTTAGAGGGATCTCAACTTTTCACCTCAAAACAAGAAAAATAGAAAAACAAATACTGACACTTTGTATATGCGTATATAATTCTGGTGATAGGGAGAATGATAGCAAGCAGGTTTGCTTTAGAAGATGTGAAAGATGGTCAGTCAGGGACCCATCTACACCAGCAGTGCATACCACCCCGTGCCGCTAGTGTGTGCTAAAAGAAGGGGTGCAATGATTATAGCGCACCACACTGTTTACATTTTTATTGAAATTTATTGAAATGTCACATTTATATTAATTAATTCATTTATATTAACCAACACACTTTGTGATGTGGTGTAGCACACACATCAGGTACTGTATGTCCTACTATTTTTTTTCAGTGTTTTTATGTGAATTAATATGATAGGTCACAAGGCAATTGAACTTGTCAATGCATTAGGACTGCATTTGGCAAGGCTGCTCAGCGCAGTTCTATGTATCTGGTGTAAACGGGTCCTTAGAGGGACGGGTAGTCTCTAAAAAAAGATGGGCGCAATGCAGCTATATGTTTACAGATCAGGCGTGGAAATCAATACAATACAGTATAAAATAATAAGAGGGACCAGAAGAATACAGCAATGAAGAGTGAAAAAACTAAAAAAAAGGGAAAAAGAAAATCAATTTAATTTGTAACTATACTTAAAAATAAATATACAAATAAATAAATAAATGAAATATTGTTTTATCCTCCAGTGATGCCGTTATATGCTATAAAGAGTTAGATCCTTATTTTATTATTTGGATTTGGTACCTGGTGATCCCACATCCTTTGCTTAACGCTTGTTGTTTGACTCTCATGTAATGGCCCACTGTGCAACATTCAACATCTAATGGTCTACTGTCCAACATTTAACACCTAATGGCCCACTGTCCAACATGCAACATCTAAAGGCCTACTGTTCCACATTCCCCATCTAAGGGCCTACTGTCCTATATACAACGCCTAATCTAATGGTCCATTGTACAACGTACATCTAATGGCCCACTGTCCAACATACAACATATAATGGCCTACTGTCCAGCCTGCAACATGTAATGGTCTACTGTGCAACATATGTCTAATAGCCCACTGTCCCACATACAACATGAAATGGTCCACTGTCCAGCATACATCTAATGGCCCACTGTCCAACATTCAACATCTAATGGCCCACTGTTCAACATACAACATCTAATGGCCCACTGTCCAACATACAACATGTAATGCTCTGTGCAACAGATTACAGGGAGTGACCCACTGTCCAACAGACAACATCTAATGGGCCACTGACAAAGGATCTTACAGTGAGTCCTCAAGAGATATAAGAAACCAGATGCTGGCTCAACTCATCATCATCTAAAAAAAATCAAATATTTATTTGGTGCACTAATTCACCTTTTAACAATATAGATGTCCATACACTGGAAGCAAATAATACTTTACTGGGGTTATTTTTTCCTCTCATTTTATATGGAAGACTTTACGATCCTTTAAACAGTCTAACTTCTTGCAGACAGGTTGGTATTTTTATTGCCCACTTCAGGTAACACTTCCAGGTCACAGGTCACAAATTCCACATTCCAGTGAATTCTATATTGAAATCAATCTCTAAGAGGCAGAGAGCCTGGTTTATGTTTTAAGGGTTCTGGTGTGGAAATATTTATTATACATAGTTATCACCCTTTTTGGGGTCTCTCCAAACAGCCTTAATGCTTGGTGGGATTAACAATGCGTTCAAACTGGCAGTTGAGCTGGAAGACATCTAACTCTTTATAGAAGCCAGCTTATGGTAAGGGCATTCAAACAAAATGGCTTGTGTTACATTTTGCCCACCTTTGAAATAAAGGCTCCTGGGTAATTTAAAGTGTATGTCTAGGCAAAATAACAAAAAAACATATTCAGTACTTCTCTCCAATACACACACATTCTGTCCGTTAGAATATATGATATTTTTTTGTTCTTGGGTTTAGATAAACTTCAAAAGCTCTAAAATATGAAATATATTTCTAAATGAGGTGATGTGAAGTATTCAGCATGTTTAAAGTAAGCCTTATTGTGCTCAGTAAGATAGATAGATAGATAGATAGATAGATAGATAGATAGATAGATAGATAGATAGATAGATAGATAGATAGATAGATAGATAGAAATCTTTAGCCACGTCAGTGCAGTGATATCTCCGGCAAGGATCTAACTGAAGTATCTTGCACTGTTATCAGATTTATGCAATCAGCGTCCAAGCACTTCCCTTGTTTATTTTTAGGCTAGAATTGTATGGCTGCTCTACTCTGCACTTTGACCATCAAACAATCTAATAGAATGTTGGCTATAACTGGATAATTGTTACTTAAGACTTACTGCAGAGCAGACTGATCGTTATATGTTTGCTTGGAAAAAGTAGGCCTCAGCTTATCTGCTTTACTGGAACCTGGACACTTGTAATGACTTGAAGAACATTGGTTGAGCAGCTACTGTTATGCAAGAAGCATTGCGGTAATGCTAAACTCAGGAGGTTGACTCTGTTTACTTTAGGTTAAGTGCTACGCAATTCAACATGGCCAGATTTTGCAAGCTGACACATTTGATTGTGGGTGGGCTACCACTACCTGTCATGTGATTCTGGGATGTGCAACTGCCTTAGCTTTGCTTTAGCTCTGGTGATTGTTTGCTTCTGCTGGCTGCTGGGGAGTGTCCCTGGTAAAAGTAGAGTTAGGAGTATTTAGGTCTATTCACCAAACCACTAGGAGGTTTACTGCCAGTAGTGCAGGCTGAAAGAGGTTATCAATTTTTGAGAGAGACCTTGGGACGTCAGTCTTCCCCTCAGGCCTCCTGTGGGGGGATGTTTTGGGTTTTCTCATTCTCCCAGGCCTGCAGTCTAAGGGGCATGACCATGGGTTTGTACTAAAACCCGGGACTGAAACCTAGTATGTATAGTCTGAGAATGCAGATGCCATGGAGGAACTTCAGCCTAAATAAGGAGCTTGAGAAGCTGGGTAGAAGCTTGGTCTTTGACTGAAGTATGGTGATTTCTCCCCAAGGAGTCAGTAGTTGCAACATCCAGTGCCAAGACCTTGCACTTTGTCCTCTTTTTGGAGTTTACGAGACCATGGGTGCCCTGTGCCCTAACCCTCTCTCCCAAAGTTATTCAATAAATTCCCTGAAAACAAAAAGATCAACAGCGTGGACATCAGTTAATTAGTTACCACTGGTGGGTCGGTGAGTGCTTTGGGGCACCCATAGAACTGTGTACCTCAGACAGGCTAGGAGGGTCCAATTTATCCAGCAGCTCCTTTGGAGGTGAGTGCTACAATAATTTAGCAGGTTGGTTGGCAACCCTTCTTGGCATATCTCTTAGACTACCCCAAACAAATGAGAGACAGTCACAGTTCATTGTCTTCAGACCTGTACTCATCTCAGCTGAATAACTACAAAATAAATCTGCTGTTTCTCACCTGGTCCCATGCTTAATTCCTGTTCATCTTCCCCTGCACAAAGGATTTAGGTCTCATTCACACTAGCCTGCATGTGAAAACACTCAAATTTAGCATGCAGGTTAGTGTGGTGTGAATGGCTCAGTGGGTGGGTGATGTGCTGTCTCTGATTTATATGGAGAAAGCTGCTGTGCACTTCCTCTGATGTCATCTCCAGGAAAGCTATTTAACTGCATTCAGGACAATCGGAAATTGTATGATCAAAGACCTCTCCGAGATTTTGTTTCCAGGCCCCTGACCCTGTGACCGTTTCCAATTTCTAAGTAGTAAAATATATCACCAGCACACCAAAGAAAAAGGGACATACCAGTAAGGAGTGCGGTGGGTACCTCTTTGGAACTCGTTTGCAATTTCTGATACCTGTTAACTTCTACCTGGTTTTTCAAACAAACCTTGTTAGTCACCTGTCTTGAATTCTTTCTTATTTGACCTTGTCCCTCGATTCTCGTTGCTGTCAACTGGTGCCAGTCAAGAACCACAGCCTGAAGGCCCTCCACAGGAAAGTCCATCACCCCTTGTGACTTGTCCAATGACAGTGACATCCAGACAAGTGTAGCTTCTTTGTGTTTGGCATATATTCAGTATACCTAAGATCCAGTGCTCGTTGCCCTGGACGTACGCAAAACAAAAACCCTTGAGCAGACCGGGCTGTTACAAAGAGATAGTTGTAAGCATAGATAATGACTGGCAGGGGAGGACTGTGTAATGCGCAGGGTACTGAGTTAAAAAATGGTAACGCAAACACACAAACATTTCTTTACAGTATTATACACGTGTTCCTTCTCATCACAATCTTTCACTTTCTTCTCTTTTATCACATCTCTGTTTCTATCTCCTTTAGGATCTTTACTGATTATTTAACTTGGTATCAATCCAGGGCAATAGAGATACTGCAGGAGATAACAAGCCATTCTTCATATTCTCTACAGGAAGGGATCAAATATAAAATAAAGTAGAATGGAGTCAATGAAAGGAGAGCGAGGGCAGCATGTATGCTTAAGGGGAAGGGATAAAATATTAAAACAATCAGAATAAAGTAATTGAAAGGAGAGCGAGGGCAGCATGAATGCTGAAGGAAAAACAAAGTCTGTGACAGGACCAGGGACAGGGCTGAGTCTGCAGACAATGAAAGAAAAGTAAGATGCAAAACAGACTGTTGTGAAAGCGTGGGTTGATTTCCTAAGGAAAATGTGTTGGCACATCCGCAGTCCAACAACTAAAAGGTACACTCACACGCGTTGCTTGTAAGACATTTAGCCCTTATTCACAACTATACTTTAGGTGCATGTAGGGATTTCTGTGTCGGGAACTTGGGATTTCCTGCAGCAGGGATCCATAATCTGCCGTTTGCAAGCGGCAGCTGTCACCCGTTCAAGATAATGATCGGGTGACAGCAGCCACATTTGCATATAATTTTTTTTTAAAACAATGGAGAGTTTAATACTACTTTAAGTTAAAAGAAAAAGAAAACTCTGAGCACCACAACACGTGTAAAGAAACGCACTATAGAGAATGCTAAAACGCACCACTGTACACATCACCATCGCACGCCAATGCATATACGTTGACACGTGTTAGGTGGTGTCAGTCTACACTCCACCCTAACTGCTGTGTGTGCAATTCTTCTCTGTGATATTTTTATGGTATGACACTGATAAGAAATCAGTGAACTAAGGACTCGCAATCATTATTATCAGATAAAAGATTTAATCACACAGACAGAGCTGTAGCTACCATGAGGCGAGTGAAGCTTCTCCTCGGATCCCCGCTGCTCTCCCCCGCCTTTATGGCCAGAGGCAGCGGGGATACGATGAGAAATGGAGCGCTGCAGCCAGAAAGCTAGAGCCGCTCGGCCAGGATCTGACAGCCGGCAGATCTTTCTCTCCTCACCTCTTGGCAATCCTGAAGTGACAGTGCTCCCTCCTCCGCCCGTTTCCCCCCTCGCCGGCTTCAACGCTTCCTTTCTCGGCATCCCGACTGGCTTCAGTGTTCAGGATGGCAGAGCGGAGGATCAGTGAATATCAGTGATAAATACCGATCCTCTGTCTGCAGCATAAACATTGGAGTGATCAGCTGATTACTCCACTGTTTGTAAATAATAGTACTATGTGTCCCCAGTTATGATTGAACAGGAAGTGCTTTACATCACTTCCTGTTCATTCATGAGTTTCTCAATGGATGGAAGCACTCACTATAGAAGCTTCTACCCATTTATAACATTTATAAAATATTTTACTATCACCAGTTTCTGAATGAATGGGAAGCCTCTGTACTCCATTCATTTAGAACAGAGGCTGCAAATTTCAAAAGAGAAATGTCAGGGGTCTGTTTAGACCCCTGATATTTCCCCAAAGACCCATCAACAGTGAAAAATAAAAATAGAATAATAATTAAAAATAAACAACCCCCCCTCCTCCACACACATACACACACACTATTAGACATGTTCAAAGACTAAAAATTAGTTTCATACGAAATTAACGGAAACTAAGTTTCGTTGAACAAAACAAATTTTTATGCTATTTGGATTTGGCCACCAGCGCATTCTGCACATGTGCACCGCCATCCTAGAGGTTGGACACATGAGGTCACATGACACCGCACGTGCGCGGTGTCGGGTAAGATCACACGTCTATTGGGGGGGTATTATTTTCTGTTCTTGCCTTATGCGCAAAAGGAGCTAGCTATGGCTCTACACACAGAGGGGTCACTGGTCCAAGGCTTAGCATCCAGCGCTGAGGACCCAAATATGTGAAAAACACTTAAAACTAATCTCTGGTAAAAAAAAAGAACAAATTACGTCCCACTAAACTTGCCTGAGTTTTTTATTTAAAATAATTAATTAACTAATACAGGAACTGGGGGTAACTGCTCATTTTGATATAGGGGCCTGAACCAAGAAGATTCTCACCTGATCCTCAATTCTGCCTTGCTGCTAAATGGGTTTCCACAGCATCTTCTATCTCCCGGGCTCCAGCGATCTAAGGACCCGTGACATCATCAAGTCTGATACAGGTCTATTAGATGCGAGAGTGAAGGGGAAGAGAGGTGAGCGCTCCCCATCACAGGACCGAGGACCAGGCGAGTATATCTTCTTTATTCCAGCCCCTAGACTAAAACGAGAAGTTAACCCTTGCAAAGGTAGCCACTTCAAAGAACATTTTTTAAAAGCCTTACCAGCCAACTTACCATCAAAACTCCACCACTATAAATTTGGAGATCTGATATATAATATTTTTTTATTTTCGTGGTACCTTTCTCTCAACCCAATTATTAAAGAAGAACTCCAGGAAATGTACAAATTAACCCTTGCAGTGCAGGGGTTAATTTTTTACTTTTCCTGGAGTTCTTCTTTAAGCGGTTCTTTTAACATGATCAATATTATCAAAGTTTACCATCCTTTACCTGGGACTGACAAAGGATCTGCTTTATCCAAAACTTGGAAATAAATGTTGTCCGGGATTCCACGTTATTAGTTTGTAGACTCTTGATCGTTTTATAAAGCTCCTTTTCATAATTATTTTTTGGAAACAAGAAGCATGTGTATTTGAGTGACAAAAGTTCACATATATTCTTAAGGCTCTCCTACTGGTGAGGAAAGGCTTTCCTATGATCCGCGTTGAAGACATGAAAACTTCGGAATGTACATCCAGCTGATATCAATGCCCATCTCAAAAATGTAATCAAATGCATCAAATTTATGTTCGGAATGCGGAGAAGATAATGGAAATTACATACACATTTGGCTTTCTTATACTAGATAACATTCCTTTTGCAGAAGAAATATATTTTGTATTACAATAAAATCGCTGGCATTGAAATTCCTCTCCTCTCTAGTCTTAAATTTGGAGTCTAAATCTAACAAGTTTGGCAGAAACTATTTTCATATGTTTTTATTAAATGCCGCAAACATACTGAGGACTAGAGATAAGTGTTAATCGACCTTCTATTAAAGTGCGGGGAGTTTTATTTCAGATAAATAACCCTGTCTGTACTGTGCTGGCAGATTTCATTATCACTTTTAAATCAGATGAAGAGGACTGTTTGTCCTAACAAAGGGTTAAAGACCTGAAGACATTGTGGGGTCTATACATTAAGCTGCCGTAGGCAGCCGAGTGAATGACCGACCTGAAGTGAAGTGAGCCGAACACTGTTCGGCTATTCACTTCAGGCTGATACGGCTGATTTCCGCCGTACATCGGCTTGCTTCACATGGCTTCGGGTCGGCCGAACATGCTCAGCATGTTCCGCCGTCCCGGAGTGCAGAAGGAGTTCGACTCAGCCGTCCAACATCTGGAACGGCTGAGCCGAACATCCGGCAGGCTACTCACTGCTGTTTGGAATATTCTTATACATGCCGAACAGCAGTGAGTGAATAGCCGAATGCCGCTGAGCGGCATTCGGCTCGGCTGTTCTGCTCGGTCCCTCTGAGGGACCGAGCAGAACAGAAAAACAGTTTTAAATTTTTTTAAAAAGTAAATACCGTGTTTCCCCGAAAATAAGACACTGTCTTTTTTTTTTTGGTTCAAAAAAACACACTAGGTCTTATTTTCGGGGTAGGTCTTATTTTTTTTTTTAATGTACAACAATCCAAAGTTAATGCAAATCCAAATTAAATATTACAAAATGGCAAAGTTAAGAATAGGGTGATCAGGACAATCAGGGGTGCAATACCTTTCCAAGAGCGCTTTCACTATAGATTCCTCACAGGCAGAGTGCATTTGGTATCAATCCGCCTGTGACAGGAGTCGGCGCTATAGAGGAAACATCAGCTTATGCGGCTCTGCTCCCTCCGGTGCCGCCTCGCTTCCTCTAGCGCTGGCTTCATTGGCACCACTGATTCTCTCCCGCGGCTCTTCAGGTTCCCCCATATGCCACCACCGGCCCTGGCAATGGTCACAACTAGGTCTTATTTTCGGGGTAGGTCTTATATTTGAGCAATTCCCAAAAATAGTACTAGGTCTTATTTTCGGGGTAGGTCTTATTTTCAGGGAAACAGGGTAGAAAACGATTGTGCGTAGCTAGCAGTGACACTAAGCTCCGCCCAATAGATTCCTATTTTCCGGCGGCTCTGCTGCTGTCAAGAAAAGAAAAAAAAACTCTCCCGGGCGCTCTGGGAGCCTCCCGCTCCTGGCCGCCCAGGAGAGAAACACTGATGTATCTTTTTTTTCTTTAGTCTGAGTTCTTTAGTTAGGAGCGATGTCAGAATAGCAAAAAAAATTATACATTTTTTCCCATTGAAATACATTGCTACATTACTATTGGCCATTTCAATTTGCAATAGCCAATAGTAAACTAGCATTGTACCTGTCCTCATGTGTTAATGACATGTCCCTCAGTCAGTCCCCTTATCAGCTCACTGCCATCTATTCTACCCACTAGAAGCTGCCTGTAGAGTCCTATGTATAATTCTGCTCCCAAGAAACAGCCAAAAAAGTAACAAATCTTTTTTATTATTATTATTTTTATTTTCAGGTCTGCTGTTTGTACAGAAACACATTAAAAACGCATAAAGGGGGCTTCTTAAATTTGTCTGCAAAAGTCGAAAATAGACTTTAAGGGAGAGACAGAATAATTGCTCTGAACATCTAAGAGCTCCTTCTAGTATATCATCTATCTAAATCTTTATATTTAATATAATAACAGAACTCTGGAAGAATAAGCTAAATAAGCTTAATGTGAAAATCACAATAAAAAGATAAACACTGCAAAAATAATTCTAAATCCGTCCATACTAATAACGTATTGGTATTCTGGTGGATACATTGTGTGGGAATGAAAGGCTGAGCCATATATCTATTAAAATGTATTCAAACCCAAAACCCAAAACTGTAATATATTGCAGTTTACCAGTCCTTAGATGTGGTCGCAGCATTAGATTTGATTTTCAAGCTTTGTTTTGTTTTTATTTCCACCTAGTGATTATTCCAGTAAAACACCTCATGTCGTAGGGTGACAACTAGGGCTGCTCCGATACCAGTTTTTTGGTATCAAGTATGAGTACCAATATATATTTTTTTGGTACAAAGTACCCGAAAACTGATACTGGAAGTCCCATTAAGGAAGCCGGGCGGCGTGTCATGACTTGCCCAGCTTCCTGATTAGCCGGGAAACTGCCTCCATGCTCCCTCGTCACCGGTTTTCTGGCAGGGTTGCGGTTGGGGGGCCTCTGCAACACATTCCTGCCCAGCTCTGGCTCCAGCTTTGGCCAACATCCAGCATAGCTCCTGACAACCAGTGAGCTGAGTGGGACACTGCCCAGAGCATCCCAAGTTGCTAAGAGCTGGGCAGGGAGATGTGTATGGCCCTTACACATTTCCTTGCCCGTACATTATAAGGACGGGCGTGTTTTCAATCTATTTCATATGGTGGCCACTTTAAAGCATCGATAGGCAAACTCTGGCCCACCAGCTGTGGTACCACTACATATCCCAATAGGCATTGCAAGACTCTGACAGCCACAGGCATGACTCCCAGAGGCAGATGCATGATGGAATTTGCAGTTTCACCATAGCTGGAAGGCTGAAGTTTGCATATCCCTGCTTTAAAGTATAGAAATGATAGTACATATTACATTTAAGGTCCAAAAAAAGATATATTGCCAGCAGAGCAACTTAGTAAAAGCTTGCCTCCTCTCTCTTATCAATTCCAGGCCCAGGCAATAATCTAAAATGCACTAAATATAATCCAAGCTTGTCAGCTGGATCAATCTTTCCTACTGGTTTTACCTAAATTAATAAAACCTTCATATTCACCAAGCACACAAGCCATCCTGATTACAAGTTCTCCTCCTCAGCTGACCTTACACTGATTGTAAACCTAACATTTCCTCTGTTCTCTACAATGCCAACAACTCTAATCAATACAAGTAGGCTTCCTCTCTGACAACGCTCATGTATGGAATTTGAAGGGATTATGGTGGACTCGGCTTCTAATGTTCAATAATAAATATCACAGCTTGAACAAAGAAATTACAGCATGGAGAATATTGTGCTTACCACAACGTTCCACTTCTTCGCTGATAAAAAACAGCTTTTGTGCAACGTTTCCAAAGTTTAATAACCTATTCCTGATTATCACATGGCCGATACGTGAAAGTGGTCCATGCGGTATTATGTGAACTGCATTAAGTTCTCAGTGTGATGACCTGCAGGGTAAAAAGGGCTACGTAGATACCAAGTAAAAAAGGAGCAGCATCCATTGTAAGTGATTAACCCTCATTTCAAATAGCTTAAAAACTATTTGACTTTAATGTCACTTTAAAGTGGACCTGGAAATAAAATTTTAAAAAATGCTAGTATGCACAGTTTTTCGGTAGAAGAGAATTTGTAGGTCTTTTCTACCATGATCTCCTTTATCTTTTGCTGAAAATGTTTTTATTACTCTCTGTACTCAGAATAAATACATGGCATTTATCAGACACTGAAGTGTGAAGCCTAGTGCTGGGATGTGCAACTCAATCACGCAATGCGCAGGAGTGACTTCATCACTAGTAACCCTATAGAGAAAGAAGAAAGACACTAGTAGCGGAAGATGGTCATCAGCGAGAAGATGGCACCAGCAGGTGTGGATTGGCAAGGGAGAGCACAGAACTGTCATTGTTGGAGCAGGGCAGACATACATACATTTTCATAATGTACAAGTATGTACAAGTGCTTCCCCTACACCCCTCACCAATCCAGTTCCACTTTAAATTGACACTAAACTCGGGAGTTAGATTTTAAAAATACATTCAAATACCTTAACTATTAACAAAAATGTTTCTTATTTGTGTATCACTCGGCTGTAGATCCTCAAATCATCTCTGAATTGGTGCTGACACTGTCCTTCCTTCTGGAGGGGGGCTACTTTTATTCCCCATGGTCCCTGTGTGTGTTGTAAAGTAGTTAACGCTCCAAGCTCGCCCCCATGATGGACTACAATCTCAATACAAATTAGTAAACTAAACATGAGATTGTAGTCCATCACTGGAGCAGTGGCTGCTTTACAACCATGTTGGACTACAATCTCATGTTAATTTACTCATTTGTATTGAGATCGGTGTCACTTTAAGTGCAGATTTTTCACAGTTTGTGTTATTTGTTTTCCTCTAAATGCCTTTAATTTGCCAAAGTCCTTATTGATCAGATACTGCATGCCTTTTTTAAACTTTCTGTTAAAAAAATTGTAGAATATTTAAATGCATTTTGAGCTTGGTCAAATTTTTAACATGGTTCATTGAATCTATCACACATACCTTTCATGAGAAAGCTATACAGCTCTTCTTCATATATGATATAAGCTGGCATACCTACGTACAAAACATAGCTCTTCTTTAAAAAGTACACAAATTACAATCAAATGCACACAAAAAAAAACACACATACAGAGAACATCGAATTAAATAAATGTAACTACCTAAAATAACCTCGCCAAACAAGCTATACCATGCTCATTAATTTAAAAAAGTAAAACATTATTTTGTTGACTAACAGGGCTATTCACAAGAGGGTGAAGAGTGTGGAGAAGGCCAGAGAAGTGAACAATCTAGGACAACATAGCTGAACTGGGAAGTGAGCTAAATTTGAGAATTTTTCCAAATCAGCTATTTTGTTCTAGATTGTTTACTTCTCCTGCCTTCTCCAAACTCGTCATCCTTTTTTGAATAACGCTGTAAATTTTGCTTGATCCCGTTAATGAGTGAACGTGAGTTTTTCTGGTTCGGTGAAATTCATTTTGCTGAAATTTTTCTTTTACATTTTCGGTGAAACAACTTTTGGTGGAATTGCTGCCTCATCTCTAACTGTAGGCACTGGGTAGTGTAGGTCAGCATTTCCCAACCTTTTTTCAGCCACAGCACCCTTAAAAAGTATTCACAATCTCGAGGCACCCCACTCTAAAATGTAAACAAACATAAATGTAAAAAAAACTCCCTCCAAAATCCATACCATAACATTATCCGAGATAGGGGTCTGGTATGCATTTTAAGGGGGGAGCTGATGCAAAAAACACACAAAAAGTGGGAATCCCCCTTCACATTAGGGGCCCCCTTCTCATCAGAACCCCCCTTCACATCAGAGTCTCCCATCACATCAAGAGCACCCTCCGTCCATATAAGAATCTTCCGCTTTGACATCAGAAACCCCCCTTCACATAAGAACCCCTCCTTTCATATAAGAATCTTCCTCTTTGACATCAGAGCCCCCTTCGCATCAAGAGCCCACTTCTTTTATATGAGAATCCTCCTCGTTGACATCAGAGTCCCCCTTCACATCAAGAGGCCCCTCCTTTCATATCAGAATCTTCCTCTTTGACATCAGAGTCCCCCACCTTCACACCAGAGTCCTTCTCTTTCACATGAGGAGCCCCCCCTTCATATCAGAGGCATGAAGCTGTGTAAAAGATGTGAGGCACTCCTGAGACACCAGGAGGAACCCCAGGGTGCCACGGCACCCTGGTTGAGAAAGGCTGGTGTAAGCTATGTTCAGCGCTGATGTCTCGAATGAGGCCATAAATCAACCAAATTTGTCTACCGGTGCATATTCAGTATACCTTTTGGAGCATGTAAAGGGTCACCTGGTTGTGATCTGGGACCCAACCCAGGTAGCCACAACAATGCACCACTACCTTACTAAGCCTTGTTTGGAAATTGACCACTGAAAGACTGCAAGTTCTCTTTTTTGTTTAGCCGATACTGTCAGATCAAAGCAGATGACAGAGGTTGTCTCTATGGAATACCAGTCAGTTAGTTTCTGTGGAATGTTATGTTAGGTCAGCGTTCCCGAATGACACTTCCTTTCACAACTACCTACTAAAGCTGACCATTATTTTCTGAATGGCCAGACACTCCCCACCCATCATTATCTCGTAAGAAAGGCATTCATGTGCATCGTTCTGAAGGTGCCAATTTATCACGAGGATGAGACAGTGATGAAGGTATGACCCAAAGCAGATCTAGCATCTGGCAGTGATATCTTGCAAAACTCCTCAATGTATTCCCACCAGCACCGGGCTGGACTCATATGGTCCTAATACCAGCATAATAAAATTTAGATTAAACATGGATATCATGTTGTACCACCCTACTCAACTCGCGCCTCTTTGCAGTCTGAAATGGATGGAATTTTCTAAGGGGAGGGCTGAGTGAGAGGGCGAAGACCTGGTTTGTGTTTCATTATCACTTATTTCCAGTAAGGAAGTATGACATGTATTTATATAACGGTAAAAACCCAGAGAATATGTTGTTGCTATGTCTTTTAAAACTACCCCAAGCCTTCTCCCAGACTCCGTGCTCAGCTCTGGCGAGAGTTGCTCTAAGAAGAACATGGCTTCTCTCTGGATTTACGCAACAATTATACAAGACACAACACAAAAGCTGCCTAACACATGGAAGCTTGGACTGTCCCCGCGTACCATTCCTCATCTCCCATTGAGGGTTCATGTTCAAAGTCACTGCAGCCTGGGCTGACCATTTCTTTTACTATACAATCTACTGATTGATTATTGATGATGGATGGGCCTTACTCAATGTAAGCTTGATGGGACAAAAACATGAAAACATAACCTTCCCATAATTCAGTGGATTGACCATTAAAATAGATATCTGTACTGGAGATTCATTTTGTTTATAGAGAGATATACTGTAGACTGATTGTTCTTTGCTGAATCACCAGCAGAGTGGATTTTCCAAAATGTTCACCAAATACTTTTTTTAAATATTGTTGATCCCCAACCATACAGCTCAAGAACTAGAACTTTGGGCTACAGAATCCTACAGAGAGCTCAAATAATATGAGACAAGGACAATTTTAAGAACAGCTAAATAAAATATTTGATCTCACAGGGTTTTTATGTGTGAAAAAGCTGAGGTTTAAAAGGGACACTAAACTCAGGAGTTGAATATAAAAAATTCTAAAGTATCTTAAGTATTACCAAAAATGTATCTTATTTGTGTATCACTCGGCTGTAGATCCTAAAATCATCTCTGAATTGGTGCTGACACTGTCCTTCCTTCTGCAGGGGGGCTACTTTTGTTCCCCATGGTCCCTGTGTGTGTTGTAATGTAGTCACCGCTCTCCAAGCTCACTCCCGTGATGGACTACAATCCTTATTGTACTACTATCTTTATTCATTTGTATTGCGATTGTAATACATCACAGGAGTGAGCTTGGAGCAGTGACTCCTTTACAACACACACAGGGACCATGGGGAACAAAAGTAGCCCCCCTCCAGAAGGGAGGACAGTGTCACCACCAATTCAGAGATGATTTGAGGATCTACAGCCGAGTGATACACAAATAAGACACATTTTTATTAATAGTTAAGGTACCTGTTTGCATTTTTAAGATTTAACTCCTGAGTTTAGTGTCACTTTCACTGTTAACAAAAATGTATCTTATTTGTGTATCACTCGGCTGTAGATCCTCAAATCATCTCTGAATTGGTGCTGACACTGTCCTTCCTTCGGGAGGTGGGCTACTTTTGTTCCCCATGGTCCCTGTGTGTGTTGCAAAGAAGCCACCGCTCCAAGCTCGCTCCTGTGATGGACTATAATCTCTCGCTTAGTTTATTAATTTGTATTGAGATTGTAGTCCATCATGGGAGAGAGCTGCTACTCTACAACACACACAGGGACCACGGGGTACAAAAGTAACCCCTCTCCAGAAGGAAGGACAGTGTCAGCACCAATTCAGAGACGATTTTAGGCTCTACAGCCGAGTGACACGCAAATAAGATACATTTTTGTTAATAGTTAAGATACTTGAATACATTTTTAAGAGTTAACTCCTTTGTTTTGTGTCACTTTAATTCTAAGAAAATCTGAAGGAATAAAAAGAACGGAAAATTATTAAAATCCCCTTTTTTGCAGAAAAACAAGCAACTGAAACATGCTACAAATTCTATGAAAACACTTCTTATGTAACATGTTAGCGCTGACAAAATTGCACTAAAAGTTTAAATGCAAAACCGTTCTTTTAGATTAGCTATGGGGATTATATATCAACATTACTGACGTGAGCTGTAGGCTTCTGCAACTGCCACCATGAATGTGATAGGCTAGATTTTACATAGCAAAGACCTCCTAAATCCCCCATACCACTTGGCAATTTATAATGGATTTGCAATAATGTAAAAGCACTCAGGCATGTAACCCCCTAGTTAAATGCATGATGGCTTATTTAAGGAAACAGCCTCTCATCAAGCTGCTGTAATCAAAAGAAAATGATGTTTGCACAGTGTGATTGTGTAATTCCTCCTAATACATTCTGTACATGCCATGTAAAGCCTACAACAGGTATTATTACCATGGCTCTAGAAATCTATCGCATGCAGAGCAGACCCTGGAGCAGTCCGAATGCACGGATCAGCACGGATTTTCTTAAACATACAGTATATAACAAAAAGCTTCCAATCGTATATTTAAAATTAGATATTAAAGGAGAACTATGGAGTAAGTTTTTTTCCCTGTAGTTCTCCTAAGAGACCGCCGCAGCCGGGAAAGCTCCCGGCATTACTGTCGAGATTCACCCAGCTGCGTGAGTGCAAGCTGGCTCTGCCTATCAGGTTCTCTCTTCAGTTTGTTCAGGTATGCTTTGAAAATGAGAGAGAAAAGCTGATTGGTTGCCATGCACAGCTGCTCCAGATTTTGCCTGCTCCAGTTTTGATAAATTCTCTTTGATGGCTGTAGATCAGGTTTAGCAAAAAACACTGGGCATGGCTGACACCACTCAGTCCACAAAAATGCTGCCTGTGTTCCTCCCACGACAGGATGTAGGAGTTGAGTGCATTTCTGACACAACAACAGGTCTTTTTCTGTACTGGCAGTTCGTTTGAAGAGATAACACATGGGAAAATATGCATGAATTGCTCATATGTACTGGATTTTGTTTTGCTTGACATATGCATTAAGGGAGCCAATCAGAAGCCCCATCCATTGTGGTAGGATACAACGCGGAGCAAATGCGTTACTGAATGCGTATGTGCGCAGGGCTGTTCACTTTGTGTGCGCAGGGCTGTTCACTTTGTGTACGCCGGTTGTCATGCTCCCGATATTGCGCTAATGTCCTACTAATGTGATACTTCCCTGTAAAGTAAATGCATTCTATTTCCAGATAGCGATGGGATTAGAGTGCCTCCCTATCTGCAATTCCAGTGTTTCATCGGGATTTTATCTGCTCCAAAATGACAAGGCTAAACACATGTGTGCATGATAGGGCTAAAATACAGTGCGGCCATCCATCATCGGGGCATCCTGTATCAGACATTTCTGCGGAGCCGTCACTTTAAGGGGGGCAAGTCTTATCAATGAGCTATTAAGAGTTTTAAAAGCTTTTAAAGTGGGGGGACATAAATCATCGGTCAGACAGCAGCCAGCTTTGATGATCCCACTCCCAGTGCCGCTGTCAGTCTGGAGGCTTATTGGAGCTTATGTGTAAAGTATGGGGTGATGATAGCTGAAGGATCCAATACATTAATGGGAAGCGTGTAGTCATGGCATAATAATGATGTAATGATCAGGACTGCTCGGAGATCACAGACTCCGAACACAGCGGAGGTTACATCCGGTATGAAGGCATATTATTAAAGTATTATTAAATGCTCAAACTTTTTTTTTATTAATAATGAATCGGGATCAAACCAATATACTGTACGTCGCCCAGCAAAGTATTTCTTTACATGTTTGCCCGAGCACCTATAGTCATCATGTTTCATGTATTTAACTGATTTAAACTCTCAAACTTTGAGAAACAAATATACAATCCCAATAAAAGTATGTTTTCAAGTTCTTGTTAGTTTTTGGCCAAGCATGTACAGCCGTCATGGTTCCAAACTGCTCCAACTCTCTCAGCTCAGCTTCCCTGAACTTCCTGTCCAGTACAAGATCACAAGGGACAGAGCAGTCTCCAGCAGCCGTCCATCTACTAGCTTGGAGAAAGGAGGAGTCCGGAGCAAAGGAATGTCTTGCCTTGCTGTGCCTGAGTTTTTGTGGAAGGAAGGGGTCACTGGCACCCCAGTATGCTGATCAATGCGCCTTTATTGATGCATGCTCAGTATTATGTAACAAGGCGTGTCGCGGCCACACAGGGTCCCCTTCATTAGGCAATACATTGATAACCAATTATCACTGTTTTGCCTGGCATCGTTTCGAGGCCTCACAGGGTCCCCTTCATCAGGCAAAAGAGTGATAACCAATTATCACTCTTTTGCCTGATGAAGGGGATCCTGCGTGGCCCTGAAACATTTTGTTATGTTATACTGAGCATGTGTCAATAAAGCTGTATTGATCAGCATACTGGAGTGCCAGTGAGCTCTTCCTTTCTGATATTGAGCGACGCCACTGTAGCACCCACCTATTCCCAAAGGGACTTACCTGTCAGGAGTGCACGATGGGACTTGGACATTAATCTGAGTTTTTGTGGAGACACACACAGCTTACTAGCACACACAAGGGTGGCTCTATAGAACCCTGAAAGGGAAAGGAGCCACCCTAAAACAGGATACCAGGGCCAGTGCTCAGGGGATCAGCTGATTCTGCTAAAATGTTTAAACCTCAAGAAGCGGCATCCATTGGAAGTGATTCAATCAGGATTTGAAAGAGCTTAAAAACCATTTGGCTTTAATATCACTTTAAGGTTGATGTAAGCCCCATCTGAATGACATTTAGATTGGTAAAGCACCATGTATCATAAACAATTGCATCTTTTTAACCCTTTCCCACCAGCCTCACGCATATATGTGACAGCTTGGTGGCCAGCATTAATGCCATGCTGACACATAGATGCATACTGTTTCTGTGCTGGGAGTGCGTTCTATTGCATGCCCCCAGCACTGTGACTGCGCTATTACCAACAGCTCCAGGTCACTGTTTACATTGGGATCCGAATTTCCGAATTGCATTCAGGTCTTTGAGCCATATACATATATTACTAAAGCTGAAGCTCCCAGACCAGAATTGCATTCAGAAATTCGGAACCCGAATGCCATTCGGGTCTAGGAGCCTCAGTTTTATTATTATTTGTATACAGTATACTAAACACGAATTTCGTGTTGAGACCCATTCGGATGCATAAAAAAAAACAAACACATCTGATTGGCCAGAAAAGTCACATGTCCGATTCAGTTTAGTTTTTGAACGGAATTCGGACTGGATCCGACATTCGGAAATGGAAATTCAGATTCGCACACATTCAGATGCATTGGGATTTGAAAATTCGGATGTGTCTGAATTTTGGGAAAATGTATCCGAATTTTGATTTGGAACAAAACGAATCGCACATGTCTACCAGTAAGTGTCTGAACAAGGACCCTTCATGGCAGGATCGCCAGAGATTAAGGAAAGCCGCAGACTTAAAAATAATGAAAATTACTTTTGATATGACATTAATAACACTTCTATGAGATTTTTAGTGATCTGGTTCACTATAATTTAACATAAGAGATCCCAAAACTGCTCATAGCCCACACTCCATTGCTCAAACTGCAGCGTGACTTCAGAAAGTAAAAGTCATTTCTAAAGTACTTCGGTCTGTTCTACAACATGAAGGATTCACAGGGATAACAATGTGAACAAAGCAGCAAATTAGGAGAAAAGCTCCATTAATCTCAGTGAGCGGCCCGGCCTCAGGCATGTCATGGGTATCCTCAACCCGATACTCAGCCTTCACAGGGACATGTTACAACGTTGACACTCAGCAGTCGCACCGCCAATTCATTATAATCTTCTGCTGTAACTCAAGCCGCAGGAATGCTCAGATGATCATAAATAGCTGCAGCACAGACTGACAGATGATCTGCAATATGGGACAGCTCCGTCCAAGTAATAGGACTCAATTCTAAAACTGCATCGGATGAGAGAGCTCATCTCCTTTACTGGAGGACATATAACTGACTAAGGCCTCATTCACACAGCTAAGTGTCGGCCTGACACTTAGCTGTAGCTGGAGGGCCCGAGGTTGCCTACCGCTGTGTTAAGCAGTGTTGTGTTCTTTCCTGCTGGACTACAGAGCCTCCCCCTCTCCTCATCTCTATAACATCAGGAAGAGGTGTTCTGTAATCCAGCAGGGGATTACTCATGCAACACGTAGTCCTGCCGACTACAGGAATTTAGGAGCTCACTGGATATCTGGCAGGATTTCTGTACTTGCAGTATTTTTAATGAGACAAAGCTTGGGGAAATCTGTATGTATTGCATATAGTGCATATGTTTTTCTTTATGTTACCCAGACATTCACTTTAAGGAGAAATTAAATCCATGAACGCATTAGAGGTGATAGCTTTGGATCTGGTAATGGGAAAAACTGGATGAACAGCGTCCAGTCTGAGCCTGGTCCTGCTGGAAAATACTGGGTACCGGTATGTATTGTCATGTTAACCTAAACTACTACAAATCAATTATTATGGTCTTATTTTTAGCCAGTAGACACACCTCTATGCAAATGTTTACAATTTCCTGCTTTGCTCTCTTGTTTTAATGAAATAATATTTACTAGCACAAGTCAGAGGAGCGACCAATCCCTTATTGGACAGCTCTATCCGTGGTTTCAATCAGACAAAGTCAGTCAAAAGTCAAGCAGCTTCTACTGTGCTATTTTCATAGATCAGCATTTCTCAACCTTTTTTCATTCATGGCACCCTTTAAATTTCGCAAAAATTCAAGACACCCCAGTCTAAAATGTAAAAAACATACAGTAAAAATTAAAAAAAGATGTGTGCCCATCCAAAACCCATACTAGACCCTTATCTGAGATCGGGGTCTAGTAAAAATTTTAAGGGGGGATCCCTTGCAAAGATGTAAGAAAAAACTAAAATGTGGGGTTTCCCCACTTCACATCAGAGTCCCCCCTTCACATTAAGAACCCCCTTCACAACACAAGCCCCCCCTTCACATCATAAGCCCCCTTTACATTAAGAGCCCCCTCCTTTAATATCAGAGCCCCCCCCTTTCACAACACAAGCCCCCCCTTCACATCAAGAGTCCCCCTCCCACATAAGGAGCCACCTTCATATCAGGGTCTTTAGTCCACCTTACAAATCAGAGTTCTTCTATCATATCAGGAGCTGCAGCTGAGGCAGCGCGGCCGAGAGTGGGAGGTGGCGCAGGTCTAGATGGAGGTGAATGTCCATCCTTTTCTAAATGGATATCACCCTCCCTGGTGTCATTTATTTCTATGATCCAAGTTATACTCACCGGATCCTCCGAGCCAGCAGCGCTCTCTCCAGCCTGTCTCTTCCACTGCTGCAGCGATGGTATGTCCCTCCGCGTCCTCACGTCCAATAAACTGTATTGGACATGATGACTCGAAGAGACTCCTAGACCGCTGCAGCTGAGGGGGAGAGACACTCAAGGGAACGGTGTAAGAGCAAGGCAGTGTCCTATCGAAAGTTCCAACTTGTCGACCTCTCCAACTGGTGCCATCACATCCGGTGACTGCCAGTAGATCTACAGCAGAGCTCCCAATCTAATGTTTTTATCCCCATCATGCACACGCCAACACTGGAGATGGTGTTGGGAAGAAGCCACTATGTATATGAATAGTAGAAGGAAAGCCCCTGGAATGGCGCACAGACACAGGAAGAACATACAGCCGTCATGCAATTACTGTCTTTGTTGGGAAATGAGCCCACAGTCAAGGCAAGCGTGCTCATCACTTGGTCACCAGGAGTTCAGTCACCTTAATGATGCGGAGAATGTGCGGTCTGAGCCATGAGCACTGGAAACAAAGACCACGACTGTGTTGTATAATTATCCTCTGGCCCGATGATGATAATGATGTTGCTGCTGATGAAGATGATCCAAATGCCATCAGTCGGGGTAGTTTGCAGACAAGAATGTCTCCAGGCTGAGGGGAGTTATAATGAGGCCAGATAATTACATATTGTGGTTTGTCAGACTCGGAGTGCCCTCAGTTCAGCCCATCTCCGACTCTGATCTCCCGTATCATTCTGTTTTCATGGTGCCCCAATCAGCCCGGATCGAATGGATTAAATGACATTGTTACGGTGCAAAAATGGCTTATTATTAAATGATGACTTCCCGCAGGGGAACTCCCACTCCCACAGTCTGGTGGTTGCAATCTGCACTTATTTTTACTTCGCAAGAAAAAGACCCAAACGCATTATTCATTTTAAAAAAATACTTTAACCGTTTTGTGACCAAAGGTCATGAAGCTCACATGCCCAAATTTAGCAGAGTTGGTTGGCTTCAATAAAACCCTATGGCTAATCTCTACTAGGAACATGCACAGGTGCACATTACTTGTTCTATGTAGAACGTGCGATTCATTTCGTTGCGAATCAAAATTCTGACGAATTTACAGAAATTCGGACATTCATACACATCCGAATTTCCGAATCCCAATGCATCCGAATGTGATGGAATCCGAATTTCCGTTTGAGAATTTCGGATCTCGTCCGAATTTCGGTCAAAAACGAAACTGAATCGGACATATGACTTTTCTGGCCAATCAGATGTGTTTTTCGGTTTAATGCATCTGAATGGGTCTGAATATATATATTTGCGTTATAGGAACGTGGGAGCCATATACAGTATATACATATAATACTAAAGCTGAGGTCTGGGAGCCATATACATATATTACTAAATCTGAGGCTCCCAGACCCGTATAGCATTTGGGAGCTCCCAAATGCAATTCGGAAATTTGGATTCCAAATGACATTCGGGTCAGGGAGCCTCAGATTTAGTAATATATGTATATGGCTCCCAGACGTGAATGGCATTCGTGATCCGAATTTCCGAATTGGATTCGGGAGCTCTCAAAAGCCATTCGGGTCTGGGAGCCTCAGATTTAGTAATATATGTATATGGCTCCCAGACGCAAATGGCATTCGCGAGCTCCCGAATGCAATTCGGAAATTCGGATCCCAAATGCCATTGGGGTCTAGGAGATTCAGGTTTAGTATTCATATCTGTATATGGTGCTCTGTGGTCGTCGTAACGAATATTCGTTCGTAAACTTATCCAAAACTAACGAAAATTCAGATTTAGTACGAATCCAAAACCCCGAACCAAATTGAATTTCCGACCCGAATCCCGAAATATCCAAACTTTTTTTTGCAGCTTACATGTCTAGTTCTATGTAGCACTGCCTAATTAACATCCTAACCACATGGGGCACTGTGTGTGAGTTCTAATGTCCCAGCATATCCTCTCCTGTTATAACATCAGCATTGTAATAGGAATACATAGTAGTGTTGTTTCTGGTAATACAATCAAAACTTACATGTAAAAATCCCTTTTATGTAGTGAGTGCTGCCTTCTGTCTGCCCATCACTTTCATCAACGTCCTGGATTCCCAGTGTGCTTTGTGTCTCTTTCCCTGCTGCTTGATGCAATTCAATCTAAATTTCTCAAGCCTAAATTTCCCATCATGCATTGCATCCAGCAAGCAATTATGATGTTGCATTGTTCAGACGGCAGGCTCAGTGAATATTCACAGGGCTGAGGGAAATTGTGTCAGTGCATGGAGGAAGTCCATCCTGTGGGCTTCTTCAATAAGTAAGTTTACAAACTTCTAGATGGATCTGGTTATTAGAATTGGGATAGAACTCATGGAAATTCAACATACTGTAGATGTACAGATTTATTTGTAGTTTTTGACCATAGGTACCCTTTAATGCAGAGAAAACTGTAATAGTGAGTTGGGGCAAGGGATACGTGTGAATGGGCTTTGCCTGTTTTGGGTCTTTGAGTCAGATAATACTGAACTTGCATCAGCACGGGTCACTGATGAAGGTCATCATCAATGGCAGCCTCCATATTGCCAAGTACATTTCCTTTAAAGGGAATCTGTCACAAAGCTAATCACCTGTGTGTATAGATTGTGATGAAAGCAGCCGTTCCCCGACTTACGGGTTCTCGTTTAGTGTTTTGCTCTGTGATGGATCCAAGGGTTATCTTGGCGGAGTGTGCCGGTCTCACCAACCAGTTCTCTCTTCAAACATGAGGATAAGGAACACAGATAAGACTGGGGAGGAAGACACTCCACTACTGTGTTTACACAGTGCAGATATGGAAGAATACGATTGTTTGATATGGAAGAATTTCACTGACAAACACCGCCTGTCATTTGTGTATGGGAAGTTATTAATTGGGTTCGAGAAATCTGTATTTAAATATTGTGTCAACAGAACTGGCAACGGTCCTCCCCCTACATTTGGTTTGGGGAGGTCAAATAAAGGACTGCGTGAATGAGTACACTGTAAGTCATGACGTCACCAATAAGAACTAATTAGATGCCGTTTAACATGCTCACATGCGTCGCTCAAGCAGGACAAAGTAACAACTTCACTTAAAGGCCGACCCCCATAGCTGCTTATACTTACCTTCCATTTCCACTCCACCATTGCTCTGTGCAACCATATTAACATGGAGAAGCACACCATGTAAGCTCCAACCTTCAATTTGGAGCTTACACAGGGCTGAGGACATTTGACAGCACTGGATACCTGTCCCATCACCAAACACCAGTACTGTCATGTGGGAGGAAGCGGAATGAGCGACATGCGCCAGGTGCCTTCACACCAGCATTGAGGTCCTCTACAACTGGGGAGAATTCCTATACATAGCTACCAACTGTCCTTCATCTGGAGGGTTTGTCCCTCTTCTGGCAGCTCTCTGGCTCTTTTTCATCCTCTTTTGGGTCTGATGCTTAGAACTGTAAAGGTAAATGTATGATTTTTAATGCCAAAAGTTTTTATATCACAATACACTTTTCGGCCATTCTACAAATTGTTTGATTGGTTACCTTTAAAGTCTATAAAAAAAATATATAAAAAAACTAACCCTGCCGCCCCCGCCATCTGGTTGCTGCCATTCCCGATTGGGGGGGGGTTGGCGGGGAGGAGGAGCACATAGAAGAACCTGGCCTTGGGGCAGCAGAAAAAGTAAATACAGCCCTGCCAGTGGGTTTGACTGATCATCACTTTAACTCTTTATAGTCACGTGACTGGGTGTGTCTTTTATGTGCTCGCATTGCGTCCGACTCACTTTTTTGCCGGGCAGGAGGGGGCGTGGCAGGCCATTGAAGTGACCGTAGCCACGCCCTCTGGCCGCAATGCAATCGCCTGCACGGGATCGCAAGGCATAAAAAGGCAAAAAAAGTGAGTCGGCTGCAATGCGAGGCAGTGCGTTCCGGCCAGAATCAGACCGGAACGCACTGCATACGGTGTGAACTGACCCTTACAGGTTTTAGTCCTTCCCAACCAACCTGCCAGTTAAAAGAGAAGCAACACCAGGGCCATCTCAACCATATATGCCGCCTGAGGATGGACAGAGCGTCATGGGCTGCTAGAACGTGCTGGATTAGTGTGATCCTAGTTGATTTTATTACTTCATTGCTGTGCTGTATGTGTATAGGCCAATGTAGTTGGATCTGTATGTGCGTTATAATTAATCGAAATTAATCGATAAAAAAAATTTGATTAATCGAACAGGAAATGTTTAATCATTACCAGCCCTAGTTAGTACGTGAACATGTACTGTGCTGTGCAACTGATTGGCTATTTGTGCTGCTTCTTCTTCTCCAGGTCAGAGCTCTGCTGTAGAAGAACGGGTGTACTAATGAGCTCAGAGTTGCATTTATTTGTGTCTTCATCTCTGCCTGGAGTTCAGCCCTAAACCTTCTTGTCAATGCTAATTGGTTTGCGATCTTCTCTCCACCAATGAGTTCAAGGCAGAAGCTGTCAAACAACATGATTTGTACAAATTACATCGTATATACAAAGTATGGTTCATGATAAAGATGTCCAAGTCAATAAAATAAACAAAACGAAAGGCCAATGTAGACGTATGCTGCTCCGACATGCCGGTAAGGAGCATGCGTGTGGCTCACACTAATTAAAGGCCAATATATAAACACATTACTGCTGGCTGGAAAGACATATACAGCTCCGGGTTACATCAACACTATGCATTATATTATTATATCAGCCAGGATTTTACGATGCTACAAGGCGAAGACGCCATAAACACTCCTATATTAAAACAGAAAGCTGTGAGAATGGTTTCTTCAAACAGTTTTTTTTTTTTTAATCTATATATAGTTCTGAGCTT
>NW_017306306.1:1712799-1713772 GCF_000935625.1 Nanorana parkeri
CTAAAAAAAAAAAAAAAAGTCTGCAGATAGCAAAGAAGCTATTGCTTCCTGTGCTATCTGCCATCATTTCAGGGGGGTGCTTTCTTCCAGAGAGCACCCCCCTGAAATGCTTATTTCAGGTTGGGATCCCTGGCATTGGCCTATACACATACAGTACAGCAATAAAGTAATAAAATGAACTAGGATCACACTAATCCAGCACGTTATTATTCTGAGCTGCCCCACAAGCGGCGGCCATATTGAGTGGGGCACGTGAGATTAATAACGTGCTGGATTAGTGTGATCCTAGTTGATTTTATTACTTCATTGCTGTGCTGTATGTGTATAGGCCAATGTAGTTGGATCTGTATGTGCGTTATAATTAATCGAAATTAATCGATAAAAAAAATTTGATTAATCGAACAGGAAATGTTTAATCATTACCAGCCCTAGTTAGTACGTGAACATGTACTGTGCTGTGCAACTGATTGGCTATTTGTGCTGCTTCTTCTTCTCCAGGTCAGAGCTCTGCTGTAGAAGAACGGGTGTACTAATGAGCTCAGAGTTGCATTTATTTGTGTCTTCATCTCTGCCTGGAGTTCAGCCCTAAACCTTCTTGTCAATGCTAATTGGTTTGCGATCTTCTCTCCACCAATGAGTTCAAGGCAGAAGCTGTCAAACAACATGATTTGTACAAATTACATCGTATATACAAAGTATGGTTCATGATAAAGATGTCCAAGTCAATAAAATAAACAAAACGAAAGGCCAATGTAGACGTATGCTGCTCCGACCTGCCGGTAAGGAGCATGCGTGTGGCTCACACTAATTAAAGGCCAATATATAAACACATTACTGCTGGCTGGAAAGACATATACAGCTCCGGGTTACATCAACACTATGCATTATATTATTATATCAGCCAGGATTTTACGATGCTACAAGGCGAAGACGCCATAAACACTCCTATATTAAAACAGAAAGCTGTGAGAAT
>NW_017306306.1:1713860-1714075 GCF_000935625.1 Nanorana parkeri
GATCTTCTTTTAACACCATTTTATTTAAAGGCATCATCCACCTTTTCCCAAACAAATAAAATAAATTAATAATAAATAAGAAGAAATGTAATACTAATAATAATACAAAAAGAAATGTAATAATAATAATGAAAAAAAATGTAATAATAACTATTATTATTATTTTTATTATTATTATCATTCATATTATCATTATTATTTTTGCATTTCAACCT
>NW_017306306.1:1714185-1715275 GCF_000935625.1 Nanorana parkeri
TTGTATTGTTGTAAGCCTTCCCATTGTGCTCCCTGCTATAAAGGCTGGTTATGGATTCATGAATGTACCACTTCTTTCTAGTTTGACTATTTTTGGTTAGGGGGATGCACTGGGGTCCCAGCGTGCATTTTTGGTTGCTGGGCCCCCAGTGCGTCCCTGCACCTTATTAGGAGGAGTAGGCTACCTCCAGGTACACCTGCATGCAATCTATCGACTTCATTAATATGCTCACACTTGGAGACTCGGATACATAGAGTTAGGACCACACTTTGCAGAGGTGCCTTGGCGCGGCAGTGTGGCTTCTACATATTTTTGGCCAAAAGTTTGTGCAACTAAAACCTCTGATTTTAACGCATACTGTTGACAGGGCTACTTGTTTGGTTGCAGGCTGGCTGGCAGGTTGGGGCTGGGGAATTTTTGTGTTTTGTATTACTAACAGCACAACACCAGCTTCAGCCGGCCTCCCGGCGCCTCCTGCTTGGCCGCCTACCATCTCTCATTCTTCTGGCAGCTCAGCCCCCTTCTCCTGGCAACAAAAATTTTAGGGATGGCCGGGGCCAGATTTCCCACAAGGCCAACCGAGGCCGAGCCTCGGGCAGCAGGGAGTAGAGGGGCAGCAGGGGTGTGGAATTCCTATCTCCCGATGCTCGGGACATGCAGTTCTGTGTGCCGGGCGGGTAGTTGTTTTCTACATTTGGGCAAGCAGGGCCAAATGTACAGCGGGGAGGCCGCCGCTTGTTTTGTACAAGTGATCTCGGCGATGTCGGTGGGATCACTTGTATGCAGCCTGCATACAGGGGGCGCATTGAGGAACCTGGCATTGGGGCAGCAGAGGGAGTAGATCCGGCCGTGGGGATGGCCCTGGGTACGAATCTTCTGTTACAGGGCTGGAAGAAGTAATCAATGAACGACAAGTGTGGTGACATCACCGCACTTATGCTCCATGGGGATCTATGAGATGGGGCCTTTTGAGGACCGAGCGGCCGCCGACCGGGTGCAGGTGGCAGAGAGGCGGCAGAGGGAGGGAGCCACTGCAGCTGCGGCGGCCACAGCAGACCCCCCCCCCCCACGCCGAGCAGGGCAGCGCCCC
>NW_017306306.1:1715713-1716497 GCF_000935625.1 Nanorana parkeri
GAGCCACTGCAGCTGCGGCCACAGCAGACCCCCAACCAGGGTCCATGGAGCCCCCCACTGACCACCAGACCAAGGTAAGGTGACACAATTTATTAAACAAAATCCGGGGACATTTTATCCCCGGGAACATAAATGTATTTTTTTGTTATATTCACCTGATCCTTACATCCATCAAAAGCGTAGTCTCCCGTCTCCCCACATTGTTAGACGCTGCATACATCGTGTGCTGGTTGCTACTTAAACCGGCGCGCTAATAGCGTATCTGAGAAGATACGCCATTAGCGTAGCGGGAGCGATGCAAAATGTGCAGCCGGCTTCCTCACTATGCTAATAGTGTATCTTCTCAGAAGCTGCACATAGCGCCCTGGTTTAAGTAGTAACCAGCACGCTCTGTATGCAGCTTCTAACAGCGTGGAAGGCGGGAGGCCGCGCTTGTCGGTAGATCCAGGGATCAGGTGAGTATTAACAAAAAAAAATGGTTTATTTCATGTTCCCGGGGACATAATTTGTCAGGGGATGGTCTCCTCAATCCGGGGACTGTCCCCAGGAATCGGGGATGAATGTAGGGCTGCAACAACTAATCGACTAAGTCGATTATAATCGATGATTGAAAAAGTTGTCAACATTTTCAATTATCGATTAATCAGCTTTCGATTAGTTGGCCGTGTTCACGGCTTCACACACACCGCGTGCTGCACCTCCTCCCTGCCTCACGCTTGTCACTGCCAGACCTGCCTGCCCACATCCACGCTCCACACGCCGCACCTCCTCCCCGCCTCACGCT
>NW_017306306.1:1716684-1759501 GCF_000935625.1 Nanorana parkeri
CATGCTTGACACTGCCAGACCCACCCGCATCCACGCTCCACACGCTGCACCTCTCTCCCTGCCTCACCCTTGCTGCTGCCAGACCCGCCAGCCTGCATCCACACGCCGCACCTCCTCCTCGCCTCACGCGCACCGCCCACATCCGCGATTGGCACAGGGACGCGGGGAGAAGAAAAAGTAAGGTGGAGCATGCGCGCGGGGATGACAGCCGCCGACAAACAGGCCCGATCTCAGAAGCAAGTTGCTGGAAGACTGCTCAGGTAAGCCTACACTTTCCCACACATGGTGCTCTATAATGTATTGCTGGGTTTTGTTGTACTCCTCCATAGCTGGTGGTATTCTGCATTGCGCTGTATAATGTATTATTGCTGGGATTTGTAGTCCTCTATAGCCGGTGCCATTCTGCATTGATTGCTGTATAATTTTACACTTTCCATTTCACTATATTGCACACCACAGTTTTTTTTTTTCTTATTTCCACCGCTCCAAGCTTGGTCTAGTGATGCACTACAATCTCAATACAAACTAGTAGTCCATCACTGGAGCCATTTGTTTTTATCCCGATTAACCGGTTAATTGAACGTAATAATCGGTTAACTAATCGATTTTGAAAATAATCATTAGCTGCAGCTCTAGATGAATGGTCACCCTACACCAGGGATCCCCCACTAACCACCAGGCAGCCTCCACTGGCCACCACAGAGCCCACTAATTATTAGGGAGCCCCCACTGGCCACCACAGATCCCACACTGACCAGCAGAGAGCCCGCACTGACCACCTGACAGTCCGCATTAGCCACCTGAGAGCCTAATTAGGGAGCCACCTCTGCTGCACACACACGCACCCGTGAAACTCTCTGGACCCCTGTCGAGAGCCCGCACAACCCACCTGAGACCCTGGAGACATCAGGCGGAGAACCCAGAGCAATGTAGCTTCATATTATTCTGCATTGCTGTAATATGTATTGCTGGGATTTGTAGTCCTCTATAGCTGATGCTGTTCTGCATTGCTGTATTGCTGGGAATTGTAGTTCTCTATAGCTGTTGGTAGTTATTATTGCTGGGATTTATAGTCCTCTATAGCTGATGGTATTCTGCATTGTTGTGTAATGTATTGCTTGGAATTGTAGTTCTGCCAATGCCATTCTGCAATGCTGTACAATGTATTTCTGAGTTAGTGGCAGAACTACCAGGGTCGCAGCAGTCATGCACAGCCCTGACGAGGCATCCATCCACTACCAGTATGCTTTAAATTTCCTAAACTGATAAATACATTCACACTACTGTTACATGGATGGCAAAAGTGGCAGACAGGGGCGGGGAGAAGGCGGGGGAAGAGGCAGAGCGGGTTGTACTTGCCCCCTGGGCTAAAAGTTGCCAGTCAGCTTCTGGACGGGAGGGTACTAGGGGGCTGGTGACTGTGTCCATGTTTCATATTACACCCCAAATGTTGGGGATGAAACATGGTCTGAAGGGTAAACTTAGCCTTGGGGCATTGTGCTTGAAGACTTAAAGGTGTTGTAAAGTCCCAGCATATCCTCTCCTGTTATAACATCAGCATTGTAATAGGAATACATACTGGAGTTGTTTTTGATAATACAATCAAAGCTTCCTTGAAAAAATCCCTTTTATGAAGTGAGTTCTGCCTTCCGTCTGCCCATCACTTCCAACAACTTCCTGAATTCCCAGTGTGCCATCCCATCATGCATTGCTTCCAGCAAGTAGTGATAATGTTACATTGTTCAGGCCCAATATTTTGACTAAAACTCTAGTTACGAGTATATTGCCTCTTTAAACATTTCATGTTTATCTATAAAGTAACCATGGATTTGGATTACTAAGATTTTCATAGGTCATCGGTGTGCATTTCCAATCCAGATCAAGGCCAGCTGAAATCCCATAAGCGTTTGTATATAAAATCTCCCCTTTGGTTAACATTACCGGCTTGTTAAAGCAAGGGATCAGCTCAAAAAAACACAAACTAAACTCTCTCTAGACTGTGACTTGTTTCTTATCAGATGTCAGCCAGGGATCAGATTGCATGTACAATGTCATCTGTGGGAATTTAAATAAGCTTTCAGATCACAGGGGTTAATTGCGATTGCCTGCGGGCACTCCTGTGAACAGCACAGTAGTGTCTTCTAACCCTCCGCTGGGAGAAGGCAGGAGGTTTTCACAGAAGTCAGGCTGATCCGAGGTGATTTGTGCACCTATTGTCACAAGAACACTTAATACGACACATAATAAATCAGCCAATTAAAGGAAAATTCCACTTTTGTTAAAAGATTAATACAAGCTACACAAAAATATTTTTTAAAGGAACGGATGTTTAAGGTCCGCAAAGATTGATTTACATTCCTAAAAACATAAACATTATTAACACTTTTTACAATGAAAAATTAGATTAATATCTTATAACACAGTAAAAAAACAAAGGCTTCCTTCCAGTTGACTGATATCCCATCCCCCCATCAATTACCTCTATTTGTCTTAAAAATATATTATTAATAAAAGATTAATATAACATTGCTACACGGGTCATTTCTTGTTGTCAATAAAAGTTACCTTTCCATCCTAATCTGTAATTAGTAAATTGCTGTAATTTTGGAAAACTGTTAAAAGTCAATACATTACGGCAACCTGGAGGTGTGCTGTACACCGTGGTATACCGAATGCCCCCAAAAATGTCATTTCCTGCTTGTGCAGTTGGTTCGCAGATTTTCACATAAGTCTGTAAAATTTTAGGCATTTCCTGCCATAGAATTTTCCTTTTTGGTGAGATACTCTCTTGGGATTAACTACTTCCAAAGCACCGGTTCCCAACCTGGGGTACAAGCAGTGGCTTCACAAGGGGGGTGTGGGGGGTGTGGCTCGCACCCGGGTGACACCATTGGAGGGGTGACACCAAAATAACTGGCAGTCATTTTGGTGTCACCCCCTCTAAAAAATCAGGCCGACATTGTCAGGACAGAGGAGGGGACACAGCAGCATACCTCACCCCACCGGGTGAACGTCCCCTCCTGTCTCTGCCGGTGTCCATACGGCCCAAGATGGCCGCGGGCAGGCGTCAATTAGATGGTCGCGCATGTGCGATAACGTCATCATGCACGCGCGTGGTGACGTCACGCGCATGCGAGATTACGTCACGGCTGGGTGTCACCAGGTTTCCGCTCCGGGTGACACGCGGCCTCGGGATGCCCCTGGGTACAAGTAGAGAATAAAGCTGCTGAAGGGGGGAGTCAGGGAATAAATGTGTGCAGCTGCATTTTCCGACACTCATTCTATAGTTTCGTCTGCCAACAGCTCAGTTAGTCCCCATCTGAGTGATGTGCCCTTCGCATCTCTTATAGAAAGACTGCGGACAAAAATGTTATTAACCCTTACAGTGGGGCTACCCCCACATTCAAGGGTTAGGTGATCCTTTTTGCCTATGGTCAAAAATAACACAGTTATACACACCTGATCCTCGGAGACGGCTTGCTCTTAGACTGGTTCCTGGAGCCTCTCTCCCCCTCCATTGCAGCAGTCTGGTCCCACAGTGTATTGGATGTGAAGACATGAGGGACATACCATCATTGCAGTGGAGGAGGAGACAGGTAGGAAGGAGCGATGTCACACCCGGGCAGCTCCAAGGATCAGTTGAGTATAACTTTTTTATTTTTGACCCTAGGCAAAAACAAGCAACGAAGGGGTGCCCCACTGCAAGGGTTAAAAAAAAAATGTTTTTCTTCAGGTGCAACAAGCTCTAGATCCAGGGAATCCAATGTCACAGACCGCACCCCAAAGAGACCGCAAGATAACACTGGACAATGCAATGTGGCATACCCCAAAGTGCCCCCCACCCCAGACTCCCAGCCCCCTCCTTCATCCCACTGACACCAACACAGTAGCATTTTAGCTCCTCCTACTGTTTGTGCACTTTGGCCACACCTACCATTCAGTGCGGCACACTATGTGCTTTACTATTAGCTCCACCTGCTGCCCCACCACCACTGAGGGGTACAGTTTATATAAATGGGCTGCCAAGGGGTATGCAAGTACAAAGGTTTGGGAACCACTGCTCAAAAGGGATGCCGACACTGCAGGAATCGGCCTGGGAAGGACACGGTGAAAAAAAATGCTATTTCTTCAGAACAGAAACAGGTAGGAATCCTCGACAAAGATTGGTAAAATCCTTGCAATGTACATTGACCACGCAGAGGGGGTGGTTTTTTCTCACCAAAAGTGGAGTCAGAGGCGTCCCGAGGCCGGGTGTCAGCGGGAGTGGTTACCGGGTGACACCGCGCCATGAAGTTATCGCTCATGCACGTGACGTCACCACGCGCATGCGTGATGAATTAATCGCGCATGCGCAGTGATCATATTGACACCTGCCGGCAGCCATCTTGGTAATGGATGCCGGCAGAGAGAGGATAGGACAGTCACCCGGCGGGATAAGGTATGCCACCTGGTCGCCTCCTCTTTCCCGAAACTGTCGGGCTCTCGGTCCATGACCAAGTGCCCAACTTTCCAATGGTGTCACCCGGGTGCGGGCCGCACCCCCTGCACCCCCCTTTTTATGCCACTGAGTGGAGTTATACTTTAAATGTGCCCATAGACATTAGAAGCTTTTTTTGGCTATCTGTAAGGAGTTTGCATGCTCCCCTGTGCTTGCATGGGTTTCCTTCCACACTCCAAAGACAAGCTGGAAGGTTAATAGGCTCCTGTCTAAATTGGCCCTGTATGCGTGTACAATAGGGACCTTAGATTGTTAGCTTTTTATTCTTTTATTTAAAACTTTTTTACCCCTCCAACTTATTGATTACGCTAATGCACCATTAGCGTAGGTAATCAATTTTAGCAGGGGTTCCCCAAGACCTGAAAAATAATTCCAGGGTTCCTGCAGAGTACATTGAGAAAGGGCCGATCTCCTTTATGCTCTGTTGACTTCTGGCCAAGAAATTAACATATAAAGTAAAAAGGTTTTCCATGAACGTCCTGACTTCCTGTCCCCGGTGCTGACTCAGTAAGTCCTATCTCCAGGTAAACAGTCCATTTCCCTGCAATAAAACTTCTCTGGGGATGAAAGCGCTCTCCTTCATAAACGCCCCATCAAGGTTATCGCTGAGCCAGAGAGTTCCTTGAAAGGAGATAAGGAAAGTGCTAGAACTTTACCAGGTTTATTAACTTGCTCATAAACTTTGTAAATCTTACTACATATACCGTCATCTTCCACACGCTCTTGTATAGACAATGCGAAGTCAGACACTTAGGCCACTTCTAGGTTTCAAACAAAGTTTTATCAAGCAGTTTTCTGTGAAAGAAGAGGAATGTATCTCAAGAGGCTGTTGAAGAGAAGTCGTTCAATTACATTCACTCAGACGGGCCCAAGAGGACTTCCAACGATCCAGAATATCATACCTGGTGGAATGTACTTATAAACTAATCATTTGTGTTCATGGTAAAAAATTGTGTGATGATTGTGATCATCTATGTACATTGGACAGGACACCTGTATTTGCTCCTGAAATATGCAGATTACTTAAAGCAGGGGTGTCAAACTCAATTTAATCGTGGGCCGCATCAACATTATGGTTGCCCTTAAAGGTATCTGTAAAACTATATAAATGTCTCTAATCTTTATCATAATTGCCTCTGCATTCGATTATCACTGGTTTTAGTAATAACTTAATACCTAGATCTGAAAGTAGAAGTCTAGGAAATGGCCTGGTGGGCCGGATTCGGCCCCTGGGCCTTGAGTTTGACACATGTGACTTAAAGGATCATTAAACCATTGCGTGTTTTTGCATATATACAGTATATTGCTAGCAAGCAGTAGATATATGCTAAAACATAACAAAACAAAAAAAACTTTTAAAAAGGGTTAATACTTACCTGTGTCTTCGCCGCACACTCCCATCCGAACATCTGAAGAGTCTCGGGCGGCCACAAAGGATCTTGGGGCGGGCGCATGCACAGTTCAGATGTTCGGCCGGGAGATGAGGAGTGACACAAGGTAAGTATATGGAGCAGCGTGCACCCGCACAGACTCTGTGGGACATGAGAAGAGGAGGACAGAGGAGTCAGCGCTGGATCAGAGACCCGCACCAGCGCTGGAGGGATAGCTGAAAAGGAAAGGAAAGAAGAAGATGATCGAATTAAGAGACATCATTTAAGGTAAGTCCCTACAGCAGGATTGGGAAGGGGGGGGCGAAAATATTTGACTTTAATGTCACTTTAAAGTGCAACTGAAGCCACAACTGTTGTTTAGTAGAGTGGAGAAGGATTAGATCCCCGTCAAGTGTCCCAATTAGGGAGATTCTCCCTCTCCATTTGTACTGGTAACAATATCACTGACAGAAAATCCTACATTTTGGGTTGTCACCAGAACAATATCACTGACAGAAAATCCTACATTTTGGGTTGTCACCAGAACAAGAACTCTTCCAATGGAGACACTAGCTCTTGCCAGCAGGGATTCTCCTCTCTTTGAAGGGATGCACTCTTTATTATTATTTGTATTTATATAGCACCAACAATTCACATACTGCACGTCCACATCAGTCCCTGCCCTCGAGGAGCTTACAATCTAAGGCTCCTATTGCACATTTGTACATACAGGGGCAATTTAGACAGCAGTCAGTTAACCTTCCAACATGTCTTTAGAGTGTGAGAGGAAATCGGAGTACCTGGAGGAAACCCACACAAGCACAGAGAGAACATGCAAACTCCATGCAGATTAGTGCCCTGACTGGGATATGAACAAGGGACCCCCAGGAGCTGCAAGGCAGAAGTCCTAACCACTAAGCCACTGTGCTGCCCTCTCACCTCCTGTTGTGGCTGTCAGACGGGAAGTGAAGGGAAATCTCCCCAATGAGACACAGGGGTTATAAGGCTCCCTTACTCTAGCCAAAACTTGGCTTCAGTACTCAAAGCACAACTCCAACAAGAGATTAAAGACACAAATTGATGCAATGTTGTATTCCATAACACATCCTTCATTTATTAAATGCAAGCAGTGTAAGTGCCAGCACCCCACTAACCGCAGACTGATACGGCTTACCATTTTATTTAGCGCGATATATATATTGCGCAATATAAATGGGTAAGCCGTATTGCACTATAAGTGCCTGTTCTGCGGTCAGCTTACTGCGTACCAATCTTCTTCTCCTGTTCACTGGTTGCTTGAAAGCCAGTATTGGGGGCTCTTGAAAGCTTGTCTTTTATATATTTTGTTAGTCCAATAAGAAAGGTATCATTGCACACTGCAATACTACGTTTTTGTCTACAAATATGTGTATAGCCCTGACATTTTTTGTTCTGACACAACTGGTATTTCATTGTAGTGAAGAAGTATGGATAGTGGCATCATGCCATCATGGGACAATGCTCAGACACTAGCAATTGGCGGTCAAGCCCAGGCATGGCATTATGGTAGGAGGTCATTTGCTCCACCAGACCTGGAAGAACCAGATAGGAGTAGAGTGCACTATGATGTAGTTGGTTTTAAAGCAGACCCTGTCTCTTTGCCCCAAATAGACAGGGTGGCAGGGTCTCTTTAAGCCTCCCTTCCCATTTACTATCAGCATAATAACCATGACATGATCTACAGGGAAGTAAATCACAAACATACCAGTAAAAAGTATCGATAATATATCTAATCAATCACCAGGAAAGCCTGGAATGCTCTAACAACATTGGCAGGCCAATAACAAATGACCATATCCGATGAAACATAAGAGCACATCACATGGCAGAACCTATCAATTAGGGGGAATGTAGAATCTGGAGTCTGGGAATTCTACACCGTCCTTCGACGGCAAAAACTCTAAAAATCATACAGACGCAAGCTTTTATCTCCTTCTCGCTGTAGAAATGTCAGGTTCTGTGGATTTTTCTGCTTTCCATCGTTCGAAATAACACCTAATAAAAAGAAAGCAGGGACTATGATGATTTCTACCCTACAAAGCTGTTCAAATGCACAATTATCCCCCACAAAAAGATTATCTGCAGGAAGATGGAGATACAGACTTAAAGGAACCGAAGATTTTGTGATCAGATGTCAAAACTAAGCTTATAACACAACCGGCTGTTTTGTTCCACTTTATTGTTAACTTAACAGCAAATACTACAGTGGCAGGAGGCATTGCATAATTTAAAGTGTACCTGTCATCAAACAAATATATAGGATGTCATTGCTGGACCATCTAAAAAAGCTAGTTGCTTGGTTGTCATCTGACCTTCCTGCTTCAGTGCTCTCTGACCCAGAAAATGTACATGGGTAAGGATTTTTTTTCTCTGAATCTAGTCTGCATAATTGTTGTGAGAAAGGGGAAGCATAACAGCCAGGCTTCTTGCATTTTCAGAAAGAAGTCAGCAATGGCAGAGGAAAGTCAGCAATACTCCACCTGGACCTGTGTCAGGTTTTATATAGCTGTCTGTGACCCCTTTAGGGGGAATTTCTTGCACTTCTTGTGCCAGAGACCCAGCAGGATATAAGCATAAATCTCCCTAAAATGAGGGTGAATGCTACCTGACAGGAGTTCTAACCCTTCCCCAATGCCTGTAAACACATAAAGGGGACACAAGCCCCAAACCGTCCTAGGTAGGTAGGTATGAACGAGATGGGGTCTCCCTAAGAGACAGAACAAGTTCATAAGGATCTAAGCCTTTCACTTACACAAAACCTTCTTTCTGCTGTACCAAACACTGCACAATATGTATCAATCTGTGGCCACTTTAATAGGTATATCTATCTAGAACCTATAGAGGGACACATTTGTTAGTTATAGTTACTCTATCCTGCTCCATTGAGGAACATAGGGCCGAAGTGAAAGACTTCCACTGTTGACGGTTCCCAGCCTTTGATTTGACCTTCAGCCAGGTCAGGTTCATGTCAACAGCCTTAATATCATCATATTGGTTTCACCTCTCTAGCAGCCTCTGGGTCTGCACTGTCCTTCGGGATTCCAATCGAGTGCCTGTCTACAGATTTCATCTGTACCTCTTCGTAAGGTATGTCCAATCTATCTGCATTTCCATTTACGCTCTCCAATCTCTGTTGCAACCGGTCTTTGGTGACACCTGCCGAGAAGCTCTATAGTAGGGATCCAATTTTGTGGCCACCAGGCATGAATGATGTATCGCAGGCAACAGTTTACAAAAAGCTGGAGTTTTTGTGTAGTTTCCACTGAGACACTCCATGTCTCGCTAGCATAAAGCAGCACAGATTTCACATTAGAAATTAAGATTCCAATCTTCATTTGAAGACTAATCTGTTTAAATGCCAAATATTACGGAGGCCTGCAAGAGCACTTTGGCTTTTCTGATCCGTGTGGAGATGTCAATCTTGATTGGGGACACATGGGGCACAAGCAATATTCAGGTATGCTGTGCCATCCATGTGACCCCCAAGAGGCACTGAGGGGCATCATAAGTATCAAGAACATACAATTCATAACTCCAGGCCTGCATCCCGGACTGCTCACACAAAGATAAGACAGATTCATAGAATCATGCTACACCCCACCAGCTACAAGAAAAATATGTCACAGCAGATATTTATCTAATTTTTAGGCATATCATTTTGGTAATTCTGAAATCACCATAACCTCTGTTTTTAACTGACAGAATAGGACCCAGCCAGGTGCTTTCCCACAGTAGCCTGATGGTCATTGTTGTAAAGAGGGATAATCTGAGCAGATGTGGACTGCAAGCTTGGACAAGTCTGGTCATTCTTCTCTGACCTGTATCGATAATGTGTGTTCAACCGCAGAACTGACACTCACTCTGTGTCCTTTGTTTTAAACCCAAGAGAAGTCTTTCTCATCAAGAGTTCCATGAAACCCTAGGATTCCTCTAGGTGCTGCCAGGGATTCCCAAAGCAATGAGCAAGGGTGGATTGATCTCCCAACTACACTGACCACCAATGTGAGGGGACAGCATGATTTTCACACTTTGTGTTTTTTTCAGGCCACTATTATTATTTGTACCATTTCATGTTATTACTGAAAACAATCTTAAACAATCTTGTCGTATATCATATTCTTACTAGAGGTTGACAGGGGATCCATGAGTTGTGAATAATGGTGAATATCAATCTCCAACCTACACTGCCCATCAATGTAAGGCGGCAATTTTTAACTGACATCCAATGTAAGGTCTCACCACTACCATGACCATCAATCTAAGGGCTCACCTCTACACTGACCATCAATCTAAGGGCTCACCTCTACACTGACCATCAATGTAAGGGCCCACCTCTACACTGAACATCAATGTAAGGGCTCACCTCTACACTGACCATCAATGTAAGGGCCCACCTCTACACTGACCATCAATGTAAGGGCTCACCTCTACACTGACCATCAATGTAAGGGCTCACCTCTACACTGACCATCAATGTAAGGGCTCACCTCTACACTGACCATCAATGTAAGGGCTCACCTCTACACTGACCATCAATGTAAGGGCTCACCTCTACACTGACCATCAATGTAAGGGCTCACCTCTACACTGACCATCAATGTAAGGGCCCACCTCTACACTGAACATCAATGTAAGGGCTCACCTCTACACTGACCATCAATGTAAGGGCCCACCTCTACACTGACCATCAATGTAAGGGCCCACCTCTACACTGACCATCAATGTAAGGGCTCACCTCTACACTGACCATCAATGTAAGGGCCCACCTCTACACTGACCAGCAATGTAAGGGCTCACCTCTACACTGTCCATCAATGTAAGGGCTCATCTCTACACTGTCCATCAATGTAAGGGCCCACCTCTACACTGTCCATCAATGTAAGGGCCCACCACTACACTGACCATCAATGCAAGGGCCCACCACTACACTGACCAACAATGTAAGGGCCCACCACTACACTGACCATCAATGTAAGGGCTCACCTCTACACTGACCATCAATGTAAGGGTCCACCTCTACACTGATCAGCAATGTAAGGGCTCACCTCTACACTGACCATCATTGTAAGGGCTCACCTCTACACTGACCATCAATGTAAGGGCCCACCTCTACACTGACCAGCAATGTAAGGGCTCACCTCTACACTGACCATCAATCTAAGGGCTCACCTCTACACTGACCATCAATGTAAGGGCCCACCTCTACACTGAACATCAATGTAAGGGCTCACCTCTACACTGAACATCAATGTAAGGGCTCACCTCTACACTGACCATCAATGTAAGGGCCCACCTCTACACTGACCACCAATGTAAGGGCTCACCTCTACACTGACCATCAATGTAAAGGCTCACCTCTACACTGACCAGCAATTTAAGGGCTCACCTCTACACTGGCCATCAATGTAAGGGCTCACCTCTACACTGGCCATCAATGTAAGGGCTCACCTCTACACTGGCCATCAATGTAAGGGCTCACCTCTACACTGGCCAGCAATGTAATAGCTTTTCTCTGCACTGCTCATCAACATAAGGGCTCATCTCAACAGTGACCATCAATATATGGGGGACCTTCTCCATTTGCCATGTGTGTAAGGGTACACTAAAAAATTCACTGTCTGTGCTTGTTTTCTGGCTATTATTATTTTTTTCTAAATATTATTGAAAATAATTTTGTCAAATAGAGCAAGGGGTAGTCCTAAAATGATCCCCTCTTGGTGTCAAATTTTCAGTTTACTAAGCACACTAATATACTATGAGCTGTAGATATATATTTTTTTAATCATGGCAAATTGTTTCAAGAGTTCCTCCAGGCTAACAAGGTTGAGAACGGCTGCCTTAGAGGCTGTATTGTGTAGAAGTCCCAGGAGGCCATCAGTTTCAGAAATGCTGTAATAACCAGGCACAAACAATCATTCCATTGTCAAAGTTACAAAGATCTTCCATCTTCCAAATTGTAATATTTGGTCAAAATATAATGGAACCGCTTAACCATGTCTGCATTATTTATTATATAGTATAGTATATATACAGTAAACTCCCTGTTATCCTGGATCCACAGAGATTGGTAGATTCCAGATAAATGTGATTTCTGGTTGCTTGAGAGTTACTATTAAAAATAGGTCTAACTAATGCCATACCCCATACTATAACATATCAATTTAAATGCAGTAATCAAAGGCAAATTAAGACAATCAGACACACGATCGTTTCCAGGATAATACATGCCGCAGATCAGCAGAACAGTGAGTACACAGGAGATTTTTTTTCTGGTTAGATGAGAGTTCTGGTTAGTTGAATACTGGATAACAGAGAGTTTACTAGAGAGAGAGAGAGAGAGAGAGAGAGAGAGAGAGAAACATACAGTATATATATAATCCTCTGTATTCTGTATGTACCCCTGTGTTATTTCTGTGTAAATCTGATCTGAACGTATTATGTAACAAGAAAAAAATGTTGGGGACACACAGTTGCCAAGGCTGATTGGATCAGACTAAATCAGGTGATCAAAGTTCTATGAGTCATTGAATATAATGTAACCAAGATACGAATGTAATCATTACGAGGCCGAGTGTAGAATCTGAGAAAAAAAGTGTAATAAATGACAAAGTAAAGTAACAGATGTACCAAATCAACATAACGGCACAGAAAGGTTGTAGAAATACACTAAGGATGTAACAGTAGCTTATTGTAAAAACATGAACTCTAGCTGCCAATAGCTGACTAATCAGAATGGTTGTTCTCCAACACAAACCATTCCATGGCCTCCATGTCATCAGACTGTGACTTATTCTACCTCTCTGGATTCCACAAACAAGACCTTGCATTATAAAAAAAAACATTAGGGCCGATTTACATCTATGCGGAGCAGGAATAGGTGTGTTACCGCATTGCAGTGACATGCATTGTGAATAGCACCCCAGTCCACTAAGACAATGCATCCATTTATAGATGAACTCTGGGTATTTTAAAAATGAACCTTGCAGTGAGGCTACCCCACACTACAAGGATTAAGTGCACGTTTTGGTCTAGGGTCTAAAATAAAAAAGATATACTCACCTGATCCTCTGTCCTGCCCAGCTACAAGACAAGCCCCTGCAGTCTCTTCTTGCCTGGGCTCTTGCAGTCTAAGGATTCATAACGTCATCACGTCCATTGGCTTTCAATGGACGTGAAGATGCCGAGGGACATTTCATAGCCAGAGGAGGAGGAGAGAGGTGAGAGGTCACCACTGCGGGACCAAGGATCAGGTGATTGTATCTTCCTTATTTTAGGCCCTAGACTAATATGAGTGCTTAACCCTTACAGCCCTACTGCAAGGGTTCATTTTTATAATGCCCAGACCTTTTCTTTAAATCCCATTACCTCCGACTCCATCTAGGTCTGGCACAAAAAAAAACCCAGTAGCGTTCCATTTTGGCAGACCTGACCGTGACAGATAGGAGGTAATCAGATGTAAACAGAAACATGTCCGCTAACATCCGACTCTCCATTGATCTACCATGGGCCCTGTTAGTCAAAAGATGAAGGAAAAAACTAAACAGACACGGAGTGACATCTGTCCTCTTCTGCTCCGATCAGCAGGAGATCTGTGCATGGATTCCCTGCTGATTGGAGTGAATGGCCCTCATGGGAAAGGGAGCAACAGTCCACAGTTACGCCCCATTCACACCTGAGCATTCTGTGGCTGCACAGGAGGAATCCCATTGATTTCAATGGCCTCGGTTCACATCTGAGCATTTTGACACTTGTAGCAAAACACCTGTAGCTCGAAAAACTACATGAGCTTCTTTGGGGGGCAGAGATGAGCATTTTGACCTCAACAGACTTCAATGGAGCAGCTGGAAATAGGCTAAAAAAAATGTGTTTTCTTGGATAGTACCTAGATTTTCATTGGCTAAAAATAATCATAAAATAATAATAATAATAATAAATAATATGTTCAGGCCTGAAACTAGATCTAAAACAGCTGTACAAAAAAAGACACTCAGCTCAAGTGTGAATGCGACTTAAAAAAGAACTCTGGGCTTTTTAAACATTAAACCTTGCACAGGGGCTACTCCAAGGGTTGGGTGCTCATTGTGATCTAGGGGCCAGAATAAAGAAGATACCCCCACCATATCCTCCATCCAAAAGCTTTGACTGCTCACCTCTAACCCCCTCCACCCCAGCTGTGGAATATTTCTCAGTGTCCTCATGTCCAATACAAGTCAATGGAACTGTATGAGACGTCATGACGTCAGCGGTACTTAGATTGCCAGAGCCCGAGAGGAAGAAACTACGGAGATCGCTCTAGCAGCCAGGCAGAGGATCAGGTGCGTATATTTTCGTTTTTTAGAACCTAGACCAAAATGAGCGCTTAGCCCGTGCAGTGTGGGGGTAGGCCCACTGAGGGGGTTAATTTTAAAAATGCCCGGGCAATTCTTCACAGAGCTCAGCAGGAGAAAATACAGAGTGATCACATTCATTTGTGACATCAGAAAAGATACTTTGTTCCTTTTTGTGATACAGAACTTTCCATCCAGAGACCTTCTTCCATATCAAGGCATTCCTCCCATAACCAGAAGACAGAATACAGAGAGAGAGGACAGGTGCCGTGCTACGCAATACTCTTTCAAAGTTACAATCCATCTCCAGCATGTCTAAAGGTATCTCTACGCTTCACAGCCGCCATGACACATCGGCAATAACTCAACACAGACCAGACAAGCGATAACCAGCAAGATGTGGAGCGTGTCTCTGCCAGCACAGCTCTAACACGCTGCTGGTATATCTGGTACATCACAGCATCGCACTGCCGCTTATCAACGCTCTCTCATCAAATGTGTGAAATGAACCGCAACACTCACCGAAAGCATGTCGTCAGCTCTCCCGTAGACTTCAGGCACGGGTACTTTGTGGTGGTGATCTTACTCTCCGAACACACTTCCCTGTGGAGGAACAGCAATACAAAAACCTATTATCGGATGCACAGGAAGGTATGAGGCTTAATAAGCAAAAAAACAACGTGAGCGGTTTCAACTATTTAGACAATGTTTCTGCGGAAACCCGTGCGTTATGGAAACGCATGAGAATGCACATTAGGGCCCATTCACACCCTGCCTTTAAGTAGCTTGAAGCTCCAAAACGCTGAACACAAGGAATCCCATTGTATTCTATGGCCCCTGTTCACACTAGAGCGTTCTGCTCACGCCTGTGAAATGAAAAACTACATGAGATTCTTTTGGGGACAGATCTGAGCATTTTAATTCCCATGGAGTTCAATGGAAAATCCTTAAAATGCGTTTTTGCATGATGTCACAGAAGCTACTGCTTTCCATGGGGCCAAAGAGAATAAAAATTCTGAAGGTGAATGCCTGCAAAATGCTTCAAAATGGAAAAACTCAAAAACATGTTTGAAAAACACCTCAAAAATGTGTGAAAATGCCAACGTCTGGGTGTGAACTATGTGCATTGGTGCGATGTGGTGCCATTCATTCTAAATACATTAGGATGCCATTGGGTGCTATTCTGAATGACACCATAATGCACCAGCCAATGGACTTGGTTTGCAGCTGGGGAGTAACTAGAAATCACAGGGCCCCATAGCAAAATTTTGTATGGAGCCCTGCGATTTCTAGTTACGCCCCTTGCAGAGCCCACCTGAGATCCCACACATCCCACCTGAGAGTGACCCTGCAGAGTACACCATAGACTCTCTATGGTAGGCTCTGCAGGGTCTCAGGTGGGCTGGTGACACCCTTGCACACCTCTTACCTGTCAGCCCTGATCCGCTGTCAGCATTCTCCACCGCCAGGCCCCGCCTCCTCCTTGGTCACCAGTGGGCCCCACCTCCTCCTTTACCGCCGCCGGGCCTGGCCTCTTCCTCTTCCACCACCACCCTTGGGCAACACCTCCTCCTCCTCCTCTTCTGGCCTCCTCCACCACAGCTGCTGGCTGTCACTGACTCAGCAGCGGCTGTGAGGAGGAACGCACCGCTGCATAGATCACATAGGTTGTCAGTGATCTGGACTGCGGCGCGTTCCTCCTCACAGCCGCTGCTGAGTCAGTGGCAGCCTGCGATGAGACTTCTGATATGAAGTGGAGCTCCTGATGTAAAAGAGGGGCTACCGATGTAAAGGGAGCTCCTGATATAAAGGTGGAGTCCTGTCATGTAAGGGGGGCACCTGATGTAAAGGAGGGGTCCTGATGTAAGGGAGGGCTCCTAATGTAAAGGGGGCTCCTGATGTAAAGGGAGCTCCTGAGGTAAAGCGGTGCTTCTGGTGCGAACGGGGGGCTGCTGATGTAAACGGGGGCTCCTGATGTAAAGGGAAGCTTCTGATGTGAAGGCGGTTGATGATGTAAAGTGGGGTCCTGATGTAAAGAGCGCCTCCTGATGAAAAGGGGGGCTCCTGATGTAATGGGAGGCTCGTGATATCAAAGGAGTTAAAAAAAGGTTTGAGTTCTGTTGATCCAAACCCCCTATAACTTGTCTACCTGATTCAATCACAGGCTTCTCAAATAAAATCAGATGTTTATCATTATCTTTATAGAACAAGTTATATCCTTGTGCATCCTGGAAAGATTTGTTACATTGTAATATAATAATAATAAGAATATTATATCTTTCACAGCAAACCATCACATCAGAAGCACCCCAGGAACTCGTCAATGAGGAGCACACAATACAGACTACACCACTGAACGAACCTCCAGGGGTCTGCAGCTGTCTGCCGGCTGTGATCGCACTTCTACAGTGCAGGGACCGCACAGCACTGTGTGAAGGAGAACGGGGAAGGTCAGGATGACGATGACTGGTAAGGGCCACAGGGGGGGTGACCTCACCTGCAGCTACTGCAATGTGTCACCAGCCATGACATTTCAGAGATCAGGAACTCACCTGTCACTTTCCACCTCCTCCCTGTAGGTCCAAGCCAGCCCCAGGGGCAGGAGCAGCAAGAGGCAGCCCAGGCACAGGCAGATCCTCCGGGCCCCTCTCTCACACATTGGCCCCTGCTCTTTTCCTGGCTCCTATGCCCTGCTGGGTGAAGTCTCCTGCGCCCACCTCTGAGCTCCACTCGCTGGAGGGCACACGCACGCAGTGCCGGGGATGACCTACAGGGGGCGCTCCGGAGACCGTCAGTGCCGGTGGAGAAACTTGTGAAGTTCGCAGCAGCCGCAGCGCTGAAGTCGGGCTCCGGTCGGTGTATAACGCTCCGTACAGATCAGAGGCAGAGAGCGAGACAAGTCAAGGACGAGATCGGAGTCGGGCGATTCTGGATCAGGGAGTCAAACGGCCAATCTGATCATCTGTCGGTTCCGGATTCCTTTCCCGTAGATCGTCTGCTAGTTCTGGCTCGTGTGTACTGGGTCTCCTCTGATTGCCTGCAGTAGATCCCTTCTGATCCTTGCAGATCACCTATACAATCTGGATGGCTTGCATTGGCTTCCTTCCGATTTCTGTAGATCTCTTTAGTCTGGATCCTTTGCCTGAGATCCCTTTGGACTGTCGCAGGTCACCTATCCAATCTAGATCCCTTGAATAAGTTTCCTGATCCGTGCAGATCACCTATGCAATCTGGATCCTTTGCACTGGCTTCCCTCTGATTGCTGTAGATCACCTCTTTAGTCTGGATCCTTTGCAGTATCGCAGGTCACCTATGCAATCTGGATCCTTTGCATTGGGTTCCTCCTGGTTGCTGCAGATCACCTCTGTTGTCTGGATCCTTTGCCTGAGATCCCTTTGGACTGCCGCAGGTCACCTATCCAATCTAGATCCCTTGAATAATTCTCCTTCTGATCCTTGCAGATCCCCTATGACGTCCTTTTCAATCGTTGAAGATCACCTGTTTGGTTCTGGATCTCTTCAGTAAGTCAGCTTCTGATTTTTGCTGATCACCTTTTCAGTCTGGATCCTGGACATGAGATCCCTTTGGATTCTTGTAGATCCCCAATTGGACCCTGTGCAGGATATTGCATACAGATCACCTCTGCGATAGATCCTTGGTCCTTCTAGGTGGAGCAGATCACCTGTTGGATCACTTGCAGCAGGTAGGTAGGTGGGTAGGTAGATCCCTTCTGCTTCTTCCAAATAAGCTGTTGGGACCCTTCTACCAGATCCCTTTTGCTTCTTTTTGGATCTGTGTCCTCAGCTGTAGGATCCCTTCTGATCCCTATGGTAGATCACTTTGGAGTTCCACTGCAATCACGACCATTGGCCCCCCCTATGTCACCAGGAGAGTGTTGGCTCAGCTCTGTCTTTTCCTTCTGAAGGTGACCTGATATTCTGTAAGTACTCTCAGTGCTTGTGGCACAACGTTGTATGTGTTCTGTCCCAGTCCTGGCTGTGCTATCCTCATGTACAGTCACCTTCTGTATGTGTGTTGCTTGCCTTGCCTGTCATTCAGCTTCTCAGCCTCTGTGCTCTGGGTTTTCCTTCAAGGTGGGATTGATTTCAGGCTTTCATGTGACAGTTTTGGATTGTTGAGTTTCTGGGATGTTTTTAGTGCATAGAGGTCCAGTGATGAGGGAGGAGGGGCTGTGTGTGGTGTGAACCATCAATCAGAGGGAGAGCTGAACTGCTTCTGAAAATGCTGATCACCTGGCTGTCATTACGTTCTGAGTCACTGGCCCAGAGCAAGTGAGACTTAGAGCTCCTGATCTGCACACTTGTTCCAGTTCAGTGACTTCAAAATAATTAAAGCCAGTGGATGAGCATGACAGCCAGGAAACTGGAAAGGTCCTGCAGCACCCCTATTTCTTCTACAAGGGTTAATTCACGCAAATACGTATGTTTGTGTCCATAGGATTGCATGCATTCACGTATCTATAGGATTGAATGCGTTCACATGTCCATAGGATTGCATGCATTCACGTATCTATAGGATTGCATGCGTTCACATGTCCATAGGATTGCATGCGTTCACATGTCCATAGGATTGCATGCATTCACGTGTCCAAAGGATTGAATGCGTTCACGTGTCCATAGGATTGCATGCGTTCATGTATCTATAGGATTGCATGCGTTTACATGTACATAGCATTGCATTCATTCTCGTATCCATAGGGTTGCATGCATTCTTATGTCCAGAGGATTGCATTCATTCTCATGTCCATAGTGCTGCATGCATTCTCGTGTCCATAGGATTGCATTCATTCACGTGTCCATAGCATTGCATGCATTCTCGTGTCCATAGGATTGCATTCATTCTCGTGTCCATAGGATTACATGCATTCTCGTGTCCATAGGATTGCATGCATTCTCGTGTCCATAGGATTGCATGCATTCTCGTGTCCATAGGATTACATGCATTCTCGTGTCCATAGGATTGCATGCATTCTCGTGTCCATAGGATTGCATGTTTTCACATCTGATACCATGTACTGCATATCTGACGTCAAATAAAGACATATCGATATGCTGTACCTTGGTGTGCGGGTGACTACCTTCTTCACATAGGACAGTGTGGCCACAATACTCTGCACGCAGGTATCCACATGTATACTCTATACACTGCAGGTGAACTTGATTTGGAAAGCACATGTTAAAGAATAACTCTGGGCAAATAAAATCTTCACCCTTTCAGTGTGGCTACACCAGCACTGCAAGGGTTAAGTGTCCATTTTGCCTAGGGAGCTAAAATAATCCACGGCTTCCTCACGCCCTATACACTGTATTGGACATGATGACTCACGGGATCTTCGTCCACTGGAGCGGAGGGAGAGCGAGACTACGAGGACGGGTCTAGGAGCCAGCCAGGATCGCGATTCTGGTGAGTATAATTTCGTTATTTTAGCTCCCTAGGCAAAACGAGCAGTTAACCCTTGCAGTGCAAAGGTAACCCCACTGCAAGGGTTAAGATTTATTTGCCTGGAGTTCTTCTTTAATACTCCTGTGTTTAAATATCCTAAACACAGGGTTGCTAGTGTTAACAGGTTAGGGTAGGTCAGGAGAGGGGGGCAAAAAATGATAAATGACTTATCTTTTAAACATTTTCCTTCTATTGGATACCCCTCCTGTTAAGCAACGCAGGCCAGTGCTGGTGTTGTAAATGAGTCCTTATGGCCAGAAAACATTTACCTGTAAGAAAATTTAATTGCCGAAACATTTTTTTTCATTTTGGAGACAGTAGGGAAGAATTAAAACCCATGTGAGTTTATTTTTTGCTGCCACCCATTGGAGAGGTTTCCCTTTCACTTCCTATCCGTAAAACACAACAGGAAGTGAGGGAGAATCTTTGCAGAACGAGGGGAAAAATCTCTTAGTTGTCACCAAAACAGGTGTCACCATTGGAAGATTTCCCCTCGCCTCTTGCTTACATTTTGGATTTCTTCCAACTTTCTGTCGTGGTGACCGTGGACAGATGAATGGGGTGAATCTACACAACGGGTGCACAGCAATTAAATCTTTATAGGGGTTCTTATTGTTCCCCAATATCTAAAACTAAAAAAAATCATACACTTTAATTATTCAGAAGTACAATGCCTGACTGTTTCCTTTCTAAAAAGTGAACCTTATCATTTAGGCCTTGTTCACACCAAGCGCGGAGCAGGTGCAGAGCAGATCAGTTGCAGACCGGATCAAAACTGCGTCCAAATTATTCCAATGGTATTTTTTGCTCCAGTTCACATCGCAGCGTGCAGTTCCAGAGCAGGTGAAAAAACTGCAGCAAGCCCTATTTTACCTGCTCTGGATCTGCAAACGCATCAAAAACGCGTGCAAATGCCTGGAACGCACTAAAAGCCCATTTTAAACTTTAAACTTTTTTTTTTTTTTTGTCAAAAACACATCTAAAATCGGAAACCTGACCGGATCTGCTCTGCATTTGGTGTGAACAAGGCCTTACAGATTTCAATAACATTGGTGGTCAGTGGGAAGAATGCCCCTTACATTGGTGGTCAGAGAAATGTTCTTTACATTGGTGGTCAGTGAGAAGAATGCTCCTTACATTGGTGGTCAGTGGGAAGAATGCCCCTTACATTGGTGGTCAGAGAAATGTTCTTTACATTGGTGGTCAGTGAGAAGAATGCTCCTTACATTGGTGGTCAGTGGGAAGAATGCCCCTTACATTGGTGGTCAGAGAAATGTTCTTTACATTGGTGGTCAGTGAGAAGAATGCTCCTTACATTGGTGGTCAGTGGGAAGAATGCCCCTTACATTGGTGGTCAGAGAAATGTTCTTTACATTGGTGGTCAGTGAGAAGAATGCTCCTTACATTGGTGGTCAGTGGGAAGAATGCCCCTTACATTGGTGGTCAGAGAAATGTTCTTTACATTGGTGGTCAGTGAGAAGAATGCTCCTTACATTGGTGGTCAGTGGGAAGAATGCCCCTTACATTGGTGGTCAGAGAAATGTTCTTTACATTGGTGGTCAGTGAGAAGAATGCTCCTTACATTGGTGGTCAGTGGGAAGAATGCCCCTTACATTGGTGGTCAGAGAAATGTTCTTTACATTGGTGGTCAGTGAGAAGAATGCTCCTTACATTGGTGGTCAGTGGGAAGAATGCCCCTTACATTGGTGGTCAGAGAAATGTTCTTTACATTGGTGGTCAGTGAGAAGAATGCTCCTTACATTGGTGGTCAGTGGGAAGAATGCCCCTTACATTGGTGGTCAGAGAAATGTTCTTTACATTGGTGGTCAGTGAGAAGAATGCTCCTTACATTGGTGGTCAGTGGGAAGAATGCCCCTTACATTGGTGGTCAGAGAAATGTTCTTTACATTGGTGGTCAGTGAGAAGAATGCTCCTTACATTGGTGGTCAGTGGGAAGAATGCCCCTTACATTGGTGGTCAGTGAGAAGAATGGTCCTTACATTGGTGGTCAGTGGGAACAATGCTCCTTACATTGGTGGTCAGTGGGAAGCTGCAGACACCCATCTTAGAGCCAGCAGGGATCAGGTAAGTAAAAATGCTTTAGACAATCCCCATAGACAAGAATGAGCAGTTAACCCTTGCAGTGCAAGAATTTTTTTTGTTTTTTTAAATCTGCAAATAGAATTTAAACTGATTAGTTTGTTTTTTGCTGGCTAACTTTTAAAGTGTGCTGCGGACTCCTCTTGTACTGTTTTGTATACAGGCCTGCCCATGCACCATATTTGCTTTTTACTTTAATTCATGACCGTTCATAGCCGGCGTCTTACCTGAGTCTGCCCTTTTATTATTGCCATATCTTTAATACTATTAGGATACTTTTCTTCCAGGCATAAACCAACATGATCTGTTTTCAGCGTTAGAAAGCATCGCCTTGCCAGAAACATAAGTTCATTTGTACACATGGCTGTTTTCTGTTGGATAACTTCTTGGAATCACAAATATTTTTTCATGACAGAATCACATGGAACACAGACAAAAGGCTCGGATACCGCTGGTGTAATGCTGTTCGTATTTCCTCCAGGCCTACGGAGACCATGGAATTTAAAGTGTACCTGTTACCCAGTGCCTTGTGGATGTGGCTACTTTGCAGGCTATGTTAGTATCTTAGAGAGTGCTGACTAACTGTACATTGGGGACTTGTGGCATTGGGAACCTACTAGTAGAGATCAGACCAAACATAATCCAAACCTGAGCTCATCCGAACATGGAAGTTATATGGGCCTTCCACCCAATCAGCTCCCAGTCAGGGCATTCTCTGCCCCGCAGTTGACCATAAACAGGGCCGGATTTCCCACAAGGCCACCAAGGCCCGGCCTTGGGGGTGGCAGGGAGCATAGGGGCGGCAGGGGTATAGAATCTTCCGACGCCCGGGTCATGCAGTTTCGGGCGCAGGGCGGGTGGTTGTTTTCTACATTTAGCCCTACTTTGGGCAAGGCTAAATGTTGAGCGGGGCAGCAGTGATCTCGTCGATGTCGCCGAGATCACTTGTAATAAGACTGCAAGTCCCCCCTGCCTCCGCTGTGTACCTCTCTCTGGAGATCTTCAGGATGAAGAGCGGGCAGCAGAGCAGACAACGTCCGTTCTCTGCTCCGTGTAAACAGTGAGAGTGGAGAGCTGCACTAGCAACCTTCCCCTTTTGAGAAGCTCACAGTGTGCAGTTAAATCAGAGGAAGCAATCCCAGTCCAGGAGAGGAGCCGGTACAACCGTGCAAGACTGGAGGGAGGGTCGGAGGTCAGCTTTAATATGTTACTGTATGTGCACTTGAATGTAAATGGCAACACCAAATGATGTAAAGTAACAGAAGATACATGAGAAGTTATAATAAAAAAATAGGGATTATGCTCATTATACAGATCAGTGAGGAGCGCTCATTTGCCTGGAAAGGGTCTGTGTATGGCCGGCTCTGTGGAGTTCTATTCCTGTATTTGTCAGCTCCCTGGTTGTGATAGGTAGACAGTCTTTTGTAGTGTTTACATTATCCTGTCCCATCACTAAACTCGTCTCTTCATGTCAGTGTGACACTTATCCCACTTTGTACTGACGCGATGCTCTTCACGCTGAGTAAACACCAAGTCGCTGTCAGTGAAAGGGGAGCTCTTCAACGAAGACCTTGAGAAGTGTTATTCCATCTTGTAATACAGAGCCCCTTGTAATGCCCGACATAGACAGATGATTTGTATCATAGTGCCAGCTTAGGCTAGCTGCATTGGGGCCCTTTAGACCAGGGGCCCAAATATAATGGCCGTTCCACATTTATCGGCTACATTACATTCCATATTGAATAAAGGATCCCTCCTCTTCATCTTTTACATCTCTTTTTTGTGTTTGTAAACCCAGGCATTAAAAGTCATTATGCTTCTTACTAATTACCTTTTAATTCATAGGTTTAATTGTTACTATAAAATTGTGTATATATATAAAAATACTTGTTGATCCTGCAAGCACCTGGCTCTTTCTCTATAGACATGGCAATGAAAACCACAGGGTGCTTCCTGGTCTACTACTGTCATGCCATCCTGCGCATTTCCTGGTTGGGTTTACAGGACGCCCCACCGCCTCCTGTACAATGGCGGAGGAAGCCACACCTTCCGGCCCACCTACAGCTCTTGATTGACAGCTCCTGGAGGGAACCACAGCAAGGAGCAGCAGAGTGTTCCCCCGAGGGCTTGTGTGAGTCTACACCACCAGCCCTCGCATCTCGGGGACGAACAGGGAAGATGGCGGTCACATGACGCCACCAAAAACAAGTATAAAAAATATATTTTACTGGTCACATTTAAGAATTTTTAGGTGGAATGTTAAAGGAAGGTGTCAGGATTGTTATTGTGGTTTTTGGAGGCAAATAGTTTACAGATACTTTAATTTCTTCAATGTGCTATTTGGGCCTCCAGTAAGATTATATTGATTATTATTATTATCATTATTATTCATAATGAAAATAATTATTATGTTATTTATTATTATACAGGATTTATATGTTAGTTTTTTTTAGAAGCTGAAAATCTGAACATATTTGTATGCAACATTGCTGCATCAAGGCTCTGTGGCTTTGAGTTACTTTTCTGGTCAGAAGTGCTGACCAGAAAACCACTCTAAACAACTCAGTTTACCAATTGGTAAATGTGGTGGCTGCATTAGTTTTCTTTTCTATGCTCCTCAACACTGTCTGAAGGCCATAATATGATATTACATAATAAAAAATAAAAAAAGCTACTCGATAAATAAATATTTATTTTCTATGCCCCTCAGCACCATCTAGTGGCCATAATATGGTATTGCACAGAAAAAAAGTTTAACAAAATAAGAATACATTTTCTATGCTCCTTAGCACTATCTGGCAGTCATAATGCAGTATTAAATTAAGTAAACATTTAAAAACAGATTGCCTTGTATAAAAAAAACGAAAGAATTTTCATTTTCGCATACATCTGCACAGAACGAACATTCACAAATATTTTCCGGGTGAACGTCCCTGTTTATAAATAGACCCCATAGAGTCATCGGGTGTGACCATTCATGTCTCGTGAGAGGGGGGATGGCAAATGTGAGAGCAATGGAGAACAGAGCTTCACTGGGTCATTATCCCTTTAAACCTGCAGGATCTGACATATTGGACTTCACAGTGACACCTCTACAAGGCTAATATTTTTGTTTACCTCCACTAGCCCTCACTTTCAGTTCACAAGCACTGTTACAGAAGAAAGGGATCATGCTTTCCTACACCTAGAAGTACCGGAAAATTCCAGCGGAAAATAGAACACAGGGGGAGTGGGGTTGGGGGTCAAAGAAACCACAAGTGTAACCTACTGCAGGGCAGTGGCATAACAACCGGGGGGACAGCCGGTGCGCTGGCCCCGGGCGTAAAGCTGAAGGGGGGCGCCGGCCGAAAATTGCACTTTTGGCTAAATGTCGAAAAGTGCCATTTTCCTGCCGTTTTGTCGGCGCAGCCGTGATTTCTATCCTCCCCTCTGGGGCGCTGCTCTATGTCCCAGCGGGAAGGAGAGAAAGTGACAGCCGGCCGAGCGCTGCGGGAGGAGACCACCGTGAGCGGCCGGGGTCTCTCCTCCCAGCCGCCTATCACAGTCCGGCGTTGTGGGGGCGGAGACAGCCCACGCTGTCACAGGAGGCTGGGCTCTCCTCCTCGTGCACTGCTCGCTCAGCCTCCTGTGACAGTGTGTCAGGGAGGAGAGCGTGAGCAAACACTCAGCGACAATCAGTGATCGCTGAGTGTTTGTAGATAATTGAGGACATGGTATGGTTACTATATCCTCAATTATGAATGGGAGTGATCTACATCACCTCCTGTTCATTCATAATTGTAGTTATAGTAAACATACTATGTTATCAATGAACAGGAACATTCATAAAGGACTCTGGTTATGCCACTGCTGCAGGGGACAACATAAAATAAACCTCCTTTAGCCCGGTATGTACAAAGCACAGGTTCACTTTAATTGCAGCTTGTTCATTGTAGGTTCTATATGCCCCAACAATTCCACATTTCCCCACAAGCTATGCCTTCATCATTGACTCAAGATTAAATTCTACTTCAGTTACACTCAACGTTTATTGTTCTTCAGTCTGATTAAAATACGTTTGGTTATTTTAATATGTTGGATCTCCTCGCAGCTTTCCATTGTGTCCACTTTTAGTATCTGGAAAGAAATGACACATTGTGAAGCTTGAAATTTTGTTGTTTGCGTAAGTGCATTGAGCCTCCTCTTTGTCTCCTTTTTCCCCCCGGTGGGATACTATCAGGTGAATGCCGCCGGCTCGGCCGGCAAGAGATCAGCTAATCCGCAGTGGAAGGAGCTAACCACGCCAGGTTGCCTGACAAAGAGACATCAGAATGGGTTAGAAAATTAGAAACTAAAGACCTTTTAAACTAAAGACCCACTTGGAGAATTTTCAGTGAATAATTTGAGGACTATTGGACAAATTAACCAAATATCATGGAGAGAAGCAAAGTATCCACTTTAATCCTGTTCACAGGATATGCATGAAATGGTATATGTCCCTTGAAATGTTTGTTTTTGTACTGCTATCACTTTAGAAATTTAAATCCATCGGTTTTACTATATCACTATTCAGAGGTTCACATATTTGGGATGTACACATCAATCCACTAATGTTGATCATTGGCACGAACTGAGAAGGTTTCAGTTTTTTATTGTTTAACAGTATACCTTTTAAAACATTTCAATTTTCTACACAGATTGTTTCAATAATATATAGATAGATCGTTTATAAACACTTATTAGTGTGTTGTGTGTTCACAGACCGAACGCAACATATTTGTTTCACAATCACTGACTTACACACATTGTTGCGGCTGGTCCAATTAGAGATTTAGGCACTCATTCCCAGCGCAGTGATTTTTGTTTTTCGAAGAAATGACACATGCTTTCTACTGAATGGCAGCTTTCCATGTGGACGCTGGGTTGTGCTGCTTTGCTTGTCGAATGGTGTCTGGGAAAACACAATCCTGTCTGCTGTAACAATGAGAAATGTGTAATTCACATCAAAGGAAGCCTCGGTATAACTTTTACTCTCAAGTCGGATTCACCTAGTGAGCACCTTCACAAAGGACCACTAAACCAAAATTGTCTGCCCACTTACATATTAAGAAAACTGAAGCCTGGTAGTATTTTTAGGTTGTATAACTGAACACCGAAAGTTTGTGCAAGTCTCTATGTCCTACTTGAAGCAAGTTGAACTGGATCTGCAGTAGGTCCGCAAAACAGTTGCCATAATGTGCAAGGATGCATCACTACCTCCTTGTTTGCTCTCCTCCAGGGGTGCAAGGTCTGTGTTCCTCTGGAGAGACAATGGGTAGCTTGGACCTTGCATTACTGGAGGAGAGTGGTAGGAGCATGTCAAATGCTTCTATCCCTGTCACTCAACTCCATCTGGTGGTTGCCTCTTGTAATTGCACCTACCATAGTCCTGTAGGTAGGTGCAGTAGACCAATGGCCACTAGATGCCCCCATGGGGCCCTAGAGATAGATTTAGCTCTGGCCTGGGGAGACTCTGTCCCAGGAGAGCTGATTTATAGGGGGCGCCCGAGAGGGGAAGGGCAGAACAGTACAGGAGAGCAGAAGTCTAAGACTGTATGCAGAGTCTCTGGAGAGAGATTGATTCTAAAACATAGGCTGGTCCATGGGAAGGACAGGACCAGGCCTAGGACTATGTAGAGCTATAGAGATTCCCCTGGAGGGGGAAACCACCGAGCTAGGACTGACAAGGATGGGATTCCGGATAATAGTGAAGTGCTGTAAGACTGACAATATTTGCCTGTGGGCCTCTTGCTGAAGTAAGTTGTGGACTCTGGACTGCACCCGGGCTGTTCCTCTCTCTAATCTGTATCACTATGCAGCTATCAAGAGATGTGCCGTCATCGCACTCAGGGGTGGCTGAAACGTATGCTTATTGTCATGTTCATCCTTTTCAAGTAAAACCAAGAAAAGACTATCTGTGTGGACTGGTTCTTCTCCCTCCAACCTCTGAGAAGGTGGGGTTCTACAGGAGTGTGATGTTGGACTGTATCGTGGCTGTAACCATCCTGAGGGTAGGTGTGCAAAGGGGCTATGCCCGACATAGGGTGCCTTTCATGGTGGCCTTTCTCCCTAAGGGGGAGGAAGCGCCGAATACCGCAGATGCGGTGGAAGCCATGAGGCCCTGTGTGCGCAGTACTACACGTGTGGGAGTTGTTTGCACGAGGCCAGAGCTAAGGCCCCTGACCGTGGGGTGCCTGGGGTTGTGTTGCATACACGGGGTTACACAGAGCCAACCCAAAGGGAACTCAAACGCAACACCCCGAGAGTGGACCCCGCCTACAATCCAGTCAGCTGCAAGCTAATCAGCATGGCTATACGCCCCTTACAGCTTGGGCGTTGGTAAATTGTGCTCTATTTAAGCATCACAAGCCCAACTATCTTATGATAGTTCTAGTCTTGTCTTTGCGCTGTCTACACAAGCCTGTATCCTGATCCTGAATCCCAGTCCTTCCTAGATCTTGTATCCTAGTCTTGCCTTGGCTCTTTAATCCTATACCTTTCTTGTATTTATCTTATATTAGTTCCTGTCTTGTATTTTTGTCCTGTTCCTGTCTTGTCTTGCTTTCTGTTGGTCTTGTACCTTGACATCTGTCAGTACTTCTCCTTGTTCCTGGGGGCCAGTCTGTGGCATCACCTGATCAGAGCAAATAGTTTAAGTCCTGGGGGCATCCAAGTAGCGGTAGGCGTGCCTGCTAAAGATGAAACAACTTGTCACTATTGGCTCTGACAGTGTGTGTCCACAGCTGGTCCTGACAGAGAGTAGACTGGAAGGTATCATCAGGGAAGTGTCTCAAACATCTTCCCTGACAGTTTCATAAACCATTCCATATAAAGTCCACCCAGAGGGTCAGAGGTTTGGTTCCCCTGACACACTGAGTGCAACTACCACCAAGGATGAAGACAGAGATATTCTCTACAAGTGTGAGGTCAGGTTGCAGACCACACCAATGGTTTACCTCAATCTACCCAGCGCGTGGATAATCTGCATTTTTGCTCTCACCAACATATTACCAACTTTGACTAACTCAATATAGCAGTTGGGCAGCACAGTGGCTTAGTGGTTAGCATCTATGCCTTTCATCAATGGGCCCCTTGGTTTGAAACTCAGCTGGGACACTGTCTGCATGCAGTATGCATGGGTTTCCTTCCACACTCCAAAGACATGCATGTAGTTTAATTGGATCCTGTCTAAATTGGCCCTGGTGTAAGTACAGATTGGCTATACACATGTGTTAACACATTCTGCATGCTGGCCCCAAGCCTGAGTAATTGGAGAGGGTTGAGGAAAGACCTGGTGACCTACCTTGTAGAAAATCCAAGCATATCAGCATGGTGCTCATAGATTTGCTGAGACTAGAATACAACTGAATGGATTTATACATTCATGTAGTAGTTAAAACTACACTACATTGGGCTCTGTCTTTCCCCATCTCCCATGTTTTTTTCCAAGTTCGAAAAACCAACTACGAGACTAGGAGGTACTGTAAGTCTGCCATAATGGTCTTCTATCAGGTCCAGCATCTTTTTTTCCTTGGCCATTGGGCGGGAGTTACATTGTCCTGATACCTGGCTCTAAATCCTGGTATCTTCCAGATGCTGGCACTGTATATGTGCTGTGTGCGTTGTGTATCCAATGTAGTTGGTGTACAATTACAAAAATGTTGCTAGCATACAAAGTCAACTCTACCTCAGTGGTGGGCAACTCCGACCCTCCAGCTGTGACCTCTTGATCTTTTTCTGTTGAATTGAACATTAGAGCATTGCATTTAGTTCCCTTTACATTAAGGAAGTTCTGACCTGGTAATTTCTTCAGATTTTCTGTAAAAAGTATCAAACTACAAGGCTGACAGCAGTGATGAACGAAGGACAATGCAACGCTTGAAATGTCTATTAGCATAGTTGATCATAAATCACAAAGTAATGTAGTACTAGTCATGTGATGACCTGTATACATCAAACAGGACTATGACTTGCCCAAAAGTTGAATCAAGATGTCAATATGATGAGCTTTATTGATTGATCCTGAGCATGCAGGTAAAGTGAATCTCCAGCCAACACAGTTTCAGCTCTGGATATTGGGAAACGGTTACAATTCCTGCTAGACTGACATTGCTCAAAGTCAATCTGTACCACATTGCCTCCATCTGCCAAAAAGTTGAAATGGGTTCTCGGCCAACACTGGCGCCATCAAATATCTATTACTAGAAAAATCCACCATAAGCAAATGCAATGTATTTTTCCTGAAGTCCTATTTAAACCATGATCAACATGCTGTCTGTGCCCCTTTGGGGAGGTTTGCCCTTTCTATTGTATAGTGCTTTCATCTTCATCTTGGAGAGAATTTGGCTGGAGATACATTTTAAAGTGAAGGCAAAACTTTATTTTGTTAGTTTCAGATACTGTGTGTGGATAGGTTAGAACCACTGTCAGGTTTATACTGTTGTTCAAGTGCCCATTGAGAAGGGCCACCCCCTCCATTTGTCTTGGTGATCATTGTCAAAGTAAGGTGTAAATCCAAAAAAACAGTTGTCACCCGACCAGTGAGGGTAAATCAATCATGGGAACACGTGTCCGAGTAGCAGCTGTCTACAATGAGAGTTTTCTTCTCTTTGGAGAGATTTCCTCGCATTCCCTGTTGAGTATGAATGGAAATCTCTCCAGTGCAATATTACGCCCAAATGACACAGTAACAGTGTGGGCGGTTCATATCTGAGTGGTTAGCACTTGTGCCTTGCAGCACTGGGGTCAAAAGACATGCTGGAATTGGCTTCTCTCTAAATTGGCCCTGTATGCATGTGATATAGGGACCTTAGAGTGTAAGCTCCTTGAGGGCAGGGACTGATGTGAATGTGCAGCATGTAAAGTGCTGTGCAAATTGTCGGCGCTATATAAATACCTGTAATATATAAAAAATAATAATAAATAATCACATCACCACTCACTGAAAAATGAACTATTATGGGGAAGTTACAAGACCGTTGGGCAAGGGGATAGAAGGCAGAGCGACTCACTGGTCTTATGCAAAAATAAATAAATGTGTGTGTATGTATTCATGTATTCGTGTGTGTGTGTGTGTGTGTGTGTGTGTGTGTGTATATATATATATATATATATCTGTGTGTTACAAACTTTCAGACATTCTCTGATAGAGATCTCATATGGGGACATTCAGCAGGAGAGAGAGAGGGAAGAGTTTCTGCTGTGATTCATTCATTTTATTCATGCAAATTTCAGCTTGAGCTGCTGAGCTCTGTAAGCACCATGAAAACATAAAACGGAACCTAAAGCTACACCTGGCTGCATTTGAGTACATGCCATTCTAATGTAATATTTTCCTGACCACCACATTGCATTTTTTGGTCCTAACTAGGCATGGGCTCATTTTCAACACGAACATCGACAATTCATGTGTTCGGTGAACACACGAACTGTCAGGGACTGTATCTTGTGAACTGTCAGGCACTGCGCCTTGTGAAGCCCTGATTGACCACAGGTCAGGTGCAAGACTTTGCCCAATCAGGGTCCAGTACTCTGTAAGAGCCATGATTGGGCAAAGCCATGATACTTTGCCCAATTATGGCTCACCTGTCGAATGCCGTACAACTGTAAACAGTTGGGCGCAGCTGGCTCCGCCCAATTGTTTTTATGTTGCCGGCATCTGTCAGAATGCCATTCTGCGGCGGGAGTTTGTCGCGAGTGGAAGGGATGGCGGTCGTTTTTCTTTTTTATTTCTATTTATTTTTTTCTTGTTTATTTTGTCGAGTCGTCGTTGTGGACGACGCTTGACGTCGTGATTGACCCTGGATTACCTAAGTAGATCCATTTTTGTTTTTTTGTTTTAAAAAAAATAGAAGACTTGTCCAAAACTTACTCCTTCACACTCATTCAAAAGGGGGGCCGCATCTGGGTGCCCTTGATGTGAATAAGCCCCCTGCCAGCACCCCCACAACCAACGCAGCAAGGCTTGTGGGGAAGAGGCGCTTGTCCCCATCGGCACATGGGCAAGGTGCTTTTCCAGGGGCAACCCTGGAAAAGCATACTCCCAGTGCCGTGGGCATGTGGCCTGGTATCGCAGGGGGGGTGCTCAGTTTCCCCCCCTTTCCTGCTCTGCCAGGCCTGTGCTCGGATCAAGGGTCTGGTATGACTTGTGGGGGAAACCCCACGCTTTTTTTTTTTTCTTTTTAGAAATGGGGTCCCTCCTAACATTCCTACCAGACCTAAAGGGTCTGGTATTGTTTGGGAGAGGGAACCACGCGCTTTTTTTTTTTTTTTCCTTTTTAAATGTCATTTTTTTTCTTTACAAACTTAATTTAGCTATAGCAGGTTCTATACATTGTACAGATGAGCCAATTTACAGGCACTTACAGGGGACCTCCCAGGCCCCCCATCATTTTTTTAATTATTCATTGATTCCTGTCCCCCTGGGCAGTACCCGAATCCCCATACACTTTTTGTGGCCAATAAATTGCATATAAGGCTTCAAAATGGGGTCAATTGATTTTCTAACTCCATAGACTTGTATTGAGTTTGAATTCAAACTTTTCCTATGTTCTAAAGTTCGAATTTGAATCGAACAGGGGGGTGTTCAGTCCATCACTAGTCATAAAACCATAAAAATAAAGAAGATATGTAAAAATCCACTATACAGCCCCTCTGATAACACCGGTTGAATTCCCCATCAAAGTGTTTCCCTTCTGAGGATAAATACAGTTCACAGGTCTTTCCTGAATAAACCTTCTCAGGATGTAATTATTAGCTACTCAGGTCCAGGAGCAGACAAGTTCCATTTCCTATTAACTGCTTTCCGATCTGTCCATAAAAATTAACTTTTTACTGATTAGCAGGTTCATAAGTAACACGGCCCTTATCTCATCCAGGCATTCAGCCATTAACCAGTCATGGGATAGCCTGCTTTTACTCAATCACAATTAACACTGGCGCAAATGAGTTTTCCAGAAGAAAGGGTCCCACTGCTTCTTATAAGGGGGTCGTGGAAGGGTTGGTTGGCATTTAATTGCTGCAAAAATGGGGAAAGTGTTAATATTTGCAGCAAATGTATTCACTTAGGCCAAGGGGTAGCACCAACAATTTACAAACTACACATTCACATCAATCCCTGGCCTCGAGCTTACAATCCAACATACAGGACCAATTTAGACCGGAGCCAATTAACCTAACAGCATACCTTTGGAGTGTGGGAGGAAACCCATGCAAGCACAGGGAGAACATGCAAACTCCATGCAGATAGTGTCCTTGCTAAGATTCAAACTAGGAACCCCCAGTGCTGCAAGGCAGAAGTGCTAACCACTACACCGCTGTGCTGCCTGATTTCTCAAAAGATTCAACGTACAACTTTTTGGAAGGTCAGCCTCTGTAGCTGGTGGTTTCCAAGAAATGATAATTGTTAAGCTCCATGTGCTTGAGAGCCCATTCACACCATCGGCCAATTTTTCCAGTGCAGCCTGAACACATGCAAGGCAATTTGCTTTGTCATGGATGGTGACAGTTCACACCAGTGCGTTCCAGTGATGTGTGCTTAAAAATAGTATGGCATGCAGTACTTTTTTTACCGAACCACAGGGAGGCACAGTACAACCGTATCGCACCTTGGTGAGCCCATAGAACTTACTGAAATGTCATTTGTGACATTTCAATAAAGTTCAAAACAAAAAGAAACAGTACGATGTGGCTCAAAAGAGAGCATCGGCATGTTCACACCAGCAGCCGCGCTCAACTGCACAGCTGCTGGTGTGAACATGCTCTCAATCTGGCCATACATGGTTGATTTTTGTATGAATATTTATGTCTCATTAGAACATTCTATAACACCTAGGGACGCAACAATACCGTTTTTTTCAGTATCGAGTACCGATATTTATCTTTTGCTACTCACCGATACCGAGTACCGATACCGGTACTTCTGTTAGCATTGAGCCGGCTTCCCGGGCAATCAGGAAGCTGGGCGGTGCATCATTACCCGTCGCCTGGCATCTTGATTACCCACCTCCCTGATTAGGTCCATGTTCCCTCATGGCACTGCCGGTCAGAGGAAATCTTTTTCTGACCGGATGTTCCGGTATCGGGGGTAAGTATCGGAGCATTTTGGGCAAGTATGAGTACTCGCCTAAATACTCGGCAGCAATACCGATACATTTTTGGCAGTGCACCACTGTGTGCTTTACTGCTCTGCAATGCACATCTGTCTGCAAGGTGCGTTGGGGTGCCATGCAGAATGAATGGCAGTGTATAACACCAAATTGCATAATGTTACCGCATCACAATAATGTTCTTTCCCCTTCTCTGGAGGGCCATAGGGGAAAATGCCCTGCTTTCTGTTTATTACAAAATTCTTGAAGGGTAATCTGTCTATGCTAAAACATTTTGCCCATCTCTACTAATTTCTGCAGTTCCATGCTTTTCCATAACACGTTCCTTTCTATTGAAATAATTCAATCTTATCTCCTTTGCTTGACATGTTGTCTTAAAGTCGAAGAAGGAAGACGCCCTTCCATGTTATTTTTCAGGGCAAAAAGAGTCCATGCAGACATTGTGATGATTAAGTCTGTGAGAAGTGCGAGAGACTCAGAGCCCCACAGCTCCATTGTGTTTTCAGCACTCCAAGAGACACCAGCTATCAGATGTTGTATAGTTCCACAGCTCATCTAAAGCTCATCTGCTTCTTACCCTGACACTCAAATTGTGATCTCTCTACCAAATGAGGAATGCAGCATCAGTGCACCAAGAGGTAAATAATTCCCCCTGGACTCTTCAAGAAGGTGTTTTACCGGTCACATGACTCTGCAAAGATGGGGATTTTTGTTGCAAACTCTGATAAATTATGAGGTGGCGGTGATTAGGTCAAGAATCAAATAGGTTCGAGAATCCACTGAAGGTTTATTTACTTCCCTTGCCCACTGGCAGATGCTGTCAGTGAGACATTCCAAACATAACTTGCAGAACTTTCCTTCAAGTCACAAAAATTGGTAGAACTTTCACCAAGAGAAACATAAAGTGAAGGACCTTTCTGTTGTCACCATGATTATTTGTCATACCTGACTATACGTTTGGTCAAAGTAATGCCTGGATTGGTCATGTTGCATGTATACTGTATATATAATCAAAATTAGTGGTAGGCCTTGAAAATAATTTATCCCCGTTTACATATTTTATTAATACATTTAAAGGAGAACTATGGGGTCAGTGCTTTTCCCCATGGTTCTCCTAAGGGTCACGGGAGAACACAAACTAGCGTCCTCCCGTCACCCAAAGCTCAGTATAGCTAGCGGTATACTGAGACCGCCGCAGCCGGGACGGATCCCGACATTACTGTCGAGATCCACCCAGCTGCGTGATTGACAGCTGGCTCTACCTATCTAGAGGCAGAACCAGCTGTGCCCTCCCCCGTCCGTTCTGCCAGTCAGCGCTGGAGGATTGGACAGGGGAGGGGTGAATCCCTGCACGGACAGTCACGGCTCTCTGCAGGGACAGGATAGAGAAGTGAGCGAGCGACGCTATGTGTTCGCTCACTTCCCGATCTATTGAACCGACTTATGACAGTTTCATTGTCACATGTTGGCTCGAACTATGAGGCTGAGTGATTTTCACTCACCTCATAGTTCTGCTTTAATTCTAGTTAGGATATTTACTAATATACTTTGGTTTTTTTGTTAAATTGCAATTTTTTAGAACCATCTCTTTCCATAGAAAGAGTGATTCTAAATTTCGGCTGAGAAAATGGCTAATTTTGGATCCATCTCTTTCCAAAGAAACAGAGGTCCTGAACATGTCCATTCTACGAACACCAGCGCATACATTATTCCTCTTCAGATTTGAATCTCTTGAAAAACTGCTTATTGACCCAAGCCCCAATGTGCTAGAAGCTCAACTAATTGCAAACAACATCAAGTAATATTTGAAGGATACCTATGCTTGAACTCTTCAGTCACATCCAAATAAGGCAGTGTTGAACAGTATTGTCGGCAATAGGGATGTTCAGATACCAGTGCCGATACTTGGCATTTGTGCGAGAAATACCAGGGTTGCAGCAGTTGCAGCTGGGACATGGCTCTGGCGCTCCACCACTGTCCTGAAATCATTAGCCTGTATTGTTGTAGAAAGACTGTCACATGACACTAAACAAAAATGTATCAGTACTCGTATCTGTGAGTACTTGGGCAAATATCAGTAATGGTATCGGTGCATCCCTTATATATATTTTTTTTTTTAAATCATACATTAAAACAGAGATGTACAAATCCCAGGAGCTCCGTGTGCTCCTTACAAACGACAGCTGCCTCCTAACTTTTGAGTTTTTCTAGTCTAGTCTTGGAGCTGGAAAAGTATATCTACATGTACTTGTACCAAGTACTGTACTTGGTATCGGTGCATCCCTAGTCAGCAGAAACTAGCTAATTTTGAAGCCATCTCTTTCCATACAAACAGTGGTTCTGATTCATGCCTGGGAAAATGGCTAATTTTAGAACCACCTTTTTCCATAGAAACAATGGCCCTGATTCATACCCATTCTACGAACCCCATAGCCAATAGCCACTTTTAGCTTTGTGGGACACATTCAATTACACTGGACACCATGACGAGGGGGGGCACCTTTAGCTGGGTCTCCAACGTTATTAGCTGCTGCCATAAATTATTCCTCTTCACATTTGAATCACTTAAAAAACTGTCTAATGGCTGGACAGGATGGTCATTGTATTTCCAAAGTCCCAATGTACTACTATAATGTCAACTAATTCCAAACAACATTAAGTAATAGGAGTAGAGGGAACTTGCTCCAAGTCTTCAGGCGCATCCAAATGAGGCAGCAGTGAACCACAAATTATAATTCCAAAAACGTCAAGGTCATTTTTTTAAGAGTACTCAACCCTCTGGCCTGCAGGCACATCTAGATTAGGTGGTATTAAATGTGAAATGAGAACACCAAGTGAACACCGGAGCATTACATTTTTTGTTATAGGAGAGTGAAGCTACAAGACTGAAGGCATACTTTGTGTGGTGGGATTTTCTTTGATGATATACTTACCTATTTATACCATACAAAGCTGCCCTATGTATTTGGTGTGTATGGAATTTAACTTAAATGTTTGTACAGGAAACATTATATATGCATTGTATGTATACATCATGTATAGTGTGTACAGTGGAGTGAAGGCAATACCCAGGAAGTGAATGATGGTGAACAGAGATAAGTTCAGTGTGAACATTCATCACTATGACATCACATTCCAGAATTCTGAGATTGCGAAAAGGAATCATGTTCCTAGCTGAATTCCAATGTGCCATAAAAGAGAATAGTACAAGTTAATACTACAACCATTGTATCCATCACACTACAATATAAACAATAATATTACTTAAGGTGACACTAAACAATAATAGTACTTAAAGTGACACTTTAGTTTTAAAAATGTATTCAAGTACCCTAATTGTTGTCAAAAATGTACCTCATGTGTGTATCACTCGGTATAGATCCTCAAATCATCTGTGAATTGGTGCTGACACTGTCCTTCCTTCTGGAGAGTGGCTACTTCTGTTCCCCATGGTCCCTGTGTGTGTTGTAAAGTAGCCACCGCTCCAAGCTCACTCTCATGATGGACTACAATCTCACATTTAGTTTACTAATTTGTATTGAGATTATAGTACATCTCGGGAGCGAGCAATGTTGGGGATTAGAAGATTTCATTGTCACCTGCTCAGTTTTAAGAAGGCCATAATATCATGTTTCATCATTACCATTGTCATAAATGTATATGACTCCTCCAGGGCCTAACATCTTTACAACCAGGGTATAAAAAGTTAATGTGGATTAACTGCCATAGTAAGTTAACATTAAAGTGACACTAAACTCAGGAGTTAAACCTTAAGGCCTCATTCACACGAGAAAATGCGGGCACGTACAGCTCCGTGCTGCGTGCACGGCTGTATCGGGCAGCTCCCAGGAAGGACAGGTGTTGCATGTGATTAGTATGTAGCCCCTGTCCTTCTCTATGGGACTACACGGCCATATGCCGCCCTACGCTCACGCGCCCTGCACATCCGTGCGGGTGTCCGTACACTGACAGGATGGATCCTGTTTGCATCCGAGCCGGGACACCCGCACCCGTACGGACCTGCACTTGGGGTGAGCGTAGGGCGGTGTATGGCCGTCTACTCCCATAGAGAATGACAAGGGCTGCATACTAATTACACACAGCACCTGTCCTTCCCGGGAGTTGCCCGATACGGCTCTGCACGCAGCACAGAGCTGTACGTGCCGGCTTTTTCTCATGTGAATGAAAGCTAAAAATGAATTCAAGTACATTAACTATTAACATTAACATAAATGTATCTTATTTGTGTATCACTCGGCTGTAGATCCTCAAATCATCTCTGAATTGGTGCTGACACTGTCCTTCCTTCTGGAGGGGGGCTACTTCTGTTCCCCCATGGTCCCTGTGTGTGTTGTAAAGTAGTCACCGGAGTGTACTCATTTGTATTGAGTAAACTATACGTGAGATTGTAGTTGGAAAGAACGGGCACTCATAGGAATCCTCCTAATGGTGTCTCTCTATTGAAAAGGCATAAAAGCAGCTGCAAAGATTGCTAACATGTTTCAGTCCACCAAGAGACCTTAATCAAACATGAGCTTGTAGGCTATCACAGGAGTGAGCTTGGAGCGGTGACTACTTTACAACACACAGAGGGACCATGAGGATCTAATGTCCAATTCCAGGTTTTTCTCAGCACCTTCACAGTGATCTGACCTTATAGAAAGACTTAGAACTAAAATTTGAGGAGTGTGTTTCTTTTGTTAACTTCATTAACATACAAAGGAGAAGCCGCTCACCCCTCACAGGCGCTCCTAACAATACAAAGAAGGAGAAGCAAGTAGAAATATTAACCCTTAAAAAGCCAGGAAATCCTAACCCAAGTAAAAGCAATTTAAATAGAGATAAGCATTTTGTAAACATTTTTTTTAGCTCATGACATGTGAATGGGAACACGTGACACATATAAAATAGGTGTTTTCCCAGTTTGGCTGCAAAAGTGGAAATACACTTTAAATAATTTCAAAGAGCACCAAGGTAATTTTTAGGGCAGCCAAGCTCCAAGTCTACAAACAGATTGAATGAGGAAAGCTTGTCCTCAATATTTACCTGCTTACCTGACTTCCTCTTGGGTATGTATGGACTATAAGCATATTAAATGCAAAAGTGATGATATATGGTAAAGGTGTACAGGGTCAGTGTCGTGGAAGTGAATGATTGTTAGGAGAGATAAGACATTATTGTGCACATTCATCACTATGACAGACCATAAAGGAGCCACATTCCTTGCTCAGTTTTAACATTTCCTGAAGAGGATGTATACTGGCTAACGAAACAAACACGTGAATCTCTTTACCTATGCAAGTTTGTATGTTTTACAATTTCTTCATTTTCATACATTTTGCATGTTTTTTTTGATGTTTTTTTGTTTGTATATTTTCTCTTCTGGCCCAATGTTCTTCAAAATTTTTACTCGTACAAAACAAAACAGAACAAATGCGGAAAATGCAGCATCATGGCCACTAGATGGAGCTGAGAATAATAGAAAATGCATACATGTAAGTAAGGAGAAACAACGTTACAATCCAGCCGACCACTGGAAGGAATAAACATATAAATATAACCATTGATACTACGGGGATAGCAGTGGTTAAATGTATATGCTCATTTTCTCCAGGGTTCTCTTGAAGTGTATCTCTTTTAAATTCAATCTGGACATCTTGAATTTCTGAACGAATTTGGCTATTCAAATTTTTTTTGAATACCCCCCGCACCCCAGCACGCCCCTTGTGATGCCACTGGCTAGAGCTCTTCTTTATTTACTGCCATGGTTCAAAAGGAACATGTCACATATGTGAGCTGCCATTGTTAATCTGTTTTTGAAGGTGCAAGCTCCCATCTTGTCATTATTGCCCTCGTTCCTCTATTTAGTGTCAAATTAAAGCACAAGAATGATCACTTAAACCCCCTGAGGCTGTTTCACTACTTCTCCCCCAATATGTTTAAAAGTAACCTGCACATCACTTTTACATTAATGAAAAGTTCAATGCAATATAGACAAATATGGCATTTATACAGTACATTCATTTCTACACCAGAGGGAGATGGATTATCGGGGCCCATACTGGGCACTGTGGGAACTTCAGGCAGACTGCTGAGGACCTGGCAGTAGCTGTCCTTGGCAGTGCCTGTCTAGTTCAATATCTCCCCGTCCTCCCTCCCGGCGCAGCAACAGCCACAGACAGCCCCACACTGCAAGTACAGCCCCAGAGCCGCCTCCTGCCCTTTCAACTCTCCACCCACCATTTCAAGCCAGTGTTCTATAACTTCTATAACCAGCACCCACCTGATCAGCATAGCCACTAGCTGCAGAGCTCTGGAGAGATCCACATGCCACCAGGGTGAGATTGCAGCCTGGTGAGATCTGTGTTTAGCTCTGGTGACATGTTGTATATTCAGCTCTGGTGACATGTTGTGTATTCAGCTCAAGTGACATGTTGTGTATTCAGTTCTGGTGACATGTTGTGTATTCAGCTCCGAACGGACGGGGAAAGTTCCGAAGAGTGCCAAGACAGAGGTGCAGGGCTGTCCATTGCTGTGCCCGTGACAGCGCTGTCAAAGACAGCTGCCTGAGGTCCCCAGCAATCGCCGGACCTCAGTTAGCCGCTCTTGTTTAGAAATGTAAAGGGCCAGTATTGGCCTTTAGTATCAGGGCATTTTCACAAGTACAAGTACTCATGACAATGTCCTGTATCGGCACCGATACAAGTATCAGTATCAGGACATCCAAAAGAAAAAAAAAGTGTTACTGCTTAAAAAGTGCTTAATTTGGCTTTAATTTGCTTGTTGCTTACTTAAAGTATATTTCCATTTTTCCAACTAAATTGGGATAGTGCCAGAAGTGGAAAATCAACAGATATACTGCTAGGATCAACAGGTCATAAAATTATATTACTGGGTGTTGGTGGTGGTGTTTCAGGAAAAAAACATAAACTGTTTGTATCAATGCTAGTGACATACTGCATCATTTATGTCATTTTTGCTTTTGCACATAGTTCTAGTTTGATTTTATCTTCTGCAGAATGTAACTCCTAAAGGTGGCCAGGAATACCAAAAGTGAACAGAGTTGAAAATTATGGCAAGGAGACCTATTGGAGTACAAGAGGCCAGGGGCTTACTCAACCTGCAAGGCTTCAAATATAACTAAAATATTATTATGTCTGGGTGGACTTAGCTCCCTTAGAGTTCAATGGGCAGCTTGGCAAGAATAGAACCTAACTCAATCAAAAAACTGGCCTTAGGGCAACTTCCAGATAGTTGGATGGAGAGATAGATAGATAGATAGATAGATAGATAGATAGATAGATAGATAGATAGATAGATAGATAGATAGATAGATAGATAGAGATAGCCCTTTGAGTTGTTGCTGGTTAAATCCCATGTGCTGGGTAAACCTATATTGTGCCAGATCACGTCCTTTGTTGCAGTAACAAAGTCTGAAAAGCTATTTCTTTGGAATGCAGGCACAAAGGCTCTGGATACTGGAATTAAAATTAAATTAAATGATGTCAAATGCTTTTACTATTACACTTATAGCATTACATCCAAGTGATGTAAATGCACTTCAAGAATGTCCTAACATTTGCAAATGATTAAGCAGCTGAGCTAAAAAAATATAAAGGAAATATCAGAGGACATTCATAAACAATGGAAACAGAAGAGATTTTTTTTCTAGGTTTAAGTTGCTGACACATTCATTCTCGCTATTATGCAAGATATTGCATAAGTGACACTAAACTCAGTACTTAAATCTTAAAAACGTAAAAATGCATTCAAATACCTTAAAGGATCATTAAACCCTTGCGTGTTTTTGCATATACCTACTGCTAGCAAGCAGTAGATATCAGGGACATGCGGTCAGGGGAGGCAGGGGAGGCAGAGCCTCACCTAGTATTATGCAGGAAAAATCTGTCAGCTTCAAGTCTGAAGCTGACAGCTTTTTCTCTATTCAGATCATCTTGTTATAGGTTACATAGCAGGGAAAGCCTCCCTGCTGTGTAACCTGTCATGGAAGGAGCGCTGCCTGTTAATTCAGGCTGCGCTGCATCCGACTTTTGACAGATAGTCCCGTCCTCCTCCACACACAGCTTGGTTACCAAGTTGGGGGTGGGGCTTCCGCAGGACAGGGCGGAGCTTCGGCGGGCTGGGGGATGCCTCACCCAGCACAGAAGCCACGGCACATCACTGTTAGATATATGCAAAAACATTTTTAAAAAGGTTACCAAACAGGTTAAAACTGAAGATTCTCGGGCGGCCACAAAGGATGATGGGGCGGGCGCATGTGCAGTAGAGATCTTAAGCCAGGAGAAGAGGAGAGACACAGTGTAAGTCAATGCAAGCAGCCGGCAGCGTGCACCCGCACAGACTCTGTGGAACACAGAAGACACAGAAGTCAGCTCTGGATCAAATACCGGTCACCAGCGCTGTAGGGACTCATGAAAACTATAGGAAAGAAGAAGATGTTCGGATCAAGAGGCATCATTTATGGTAAGTCCTTAAAGCAGCAGTGTGGGGGGAATTGTTTAACTTTAATGTCACTTTAACTATTAACTATGACTTTAAAGGCTCTTTAGGGTATCTTATGCTGGATTTCCTGCAGTCTCTGTATGTTGCATGTCTATGGTGGCAAGCAGAAGCAAAGGGTAACATTGATTGGACCGAGTAGAAATCCTGAGTAGAAATTGATTTGGTATACCTGTGATAAGTGGCTCTTGTAGTGTCTGGCTTGCCTGCACCCCTGCTCCATTCTATGCAATCATAAAGGCTTGCAAGGTTGTCAAACCCCTTTAGATATGTTGTCATGAGGGTGGTGGGGAAAGTGCATGTAGACCCAACTGTCCTCTTATATCCAAGGTCAAACTAATGTAGAATAAAAAATAATTTGTATCTAAAATGTCA
>NW_017306306.1:1759541-1766666 GCF_000935625.1 Nanorana parkeri
CCCCATGCTCTATCAAGCGATCAAGCTACTATCCAGATTGTTACACACTCACAGGGGTCCAAGTATATAAGTCCACATTGACCTGTTTGTGGATGGAATTTTGCTATTGATCTCCAACCAAAGAAAGTTATTCCAACAGTACTGGATATCTTCAACATCAACATGGTATATTTTCAGGATTACCCATACATGTGGCAGAAAGGTAAATACTTCCTATTATACCCCTAGAACATAGAGCCCATCATCAAACATCTTAAAAGCAAAACAAAATAAAATAAATATGTATTGGGAAAACAACATCTGCTTTGTACAATCTAAACCCAACCCCCAAAGAGCTGGAGACCTGGAACACACTCCCTATTTCGACCCTTCAGGAGAATACACCCAGGGGCGTATCTGCCGCGAGGCAAACAAGGCGTTTGCCTGGAGCGGCAGATTCGCTAACACCTAGCAATAATGATAAAATAACCTCCCAATGACCTTGAACCCAAACTACTGTGATCACCTTTATTGAAGATTTATCAACACTTAAACATAGTATACTTTAAACTGTTATAAATGTTGAAAACGGAGCCAAGATTTCTCCACAGACAACAAAACAAAGAAACCTGCAGAGCTATCATATCATCAGAAATGTGATGGCAAACGAAAACTGGAGTCAAGAACAAATTAAAATCATGCATAGGGCATGGCTAGCTATTCCTGTGCCACAGCGAGAACACCATAACACACTGCCCCAAATGTAAGGACCCAAAGGCCACCCTTTCTCATTCTATGGCACTGCCCAAATATTCAAAAATTGTGGGACAAAGTAACTTGATATACCAAGTTAACTCATGTAAGGCTCCAGTAACACCTGAGCAGCACCCCCGAAATAGTGATAATCCGGTGGATTCCGCACGTTCGCGGCTATTTAATAGCCACAAACGAGCGGCATCTGTGCGGATGAAAAAATATTAGCGTTTTCGTCCCGCACAGTCTTCCGCACGGAACCGCAGATGCTATGTGTGAATGCAGACTAAGATTTCCAGCAATTAGGGCAGGTTCACACCATTTTCCGTACCACATCTGGATTTTGCCACATTTGGAAAGTTTTTTTTTAAAGCTTAAAATGGCATTCGTATGCGTTTGTGATGCGTTTCTATACGTTTCAGTGCATTCCAGACCAGACAAAATAAGACAAGCAGTATTTTTGTGGCCTGAAATAGCATAGGAATACATTAGGATGCATTTTGGGTCCGTAAACAACCTGGTCTGGAGATGATTCGGACATGGTGTGAATGGGCCCTAATGTTGCTTTCCAGCTAATCAGGGGGGAGCAGTGCATTATAGCTGAATTCCATTAAAAGCAAATATTGTCTAAATATAATAGTCATGTGTATTCTTACTTGAATCTTGATGTTATTTGTGTATATATTAAAAGTTTTTGTGCCTGGTGTTAAGCTTTAACATCAATGAATTCATACATACTTGTTGGCAGCTATATGTCGCATCACGCAAGAATGTTCACCATCTAGACCCCCCAAAACTCATGAGTTAAGTGCAAGACTTGAAAGGATTGTATGTAGAATGTTATAAAGAAGCCGACACTAAACGTTTTTTGAGATGGAGCACGTTTATAAAGATCTAATCTACGCAAAGCAAAAACTATACACTATTGAATATATTTCAATATACTTGTATCAAGTACTTTTTATTAGGCTTTTCACATTTTTTACAATAAGAACAAACACATGACAACTATGGAAACATAAACAAACATACAGTTTACATACCCCTACTACCATGGACGAGGGATAAGGCCAAACCGACTTTTAAAAACAATCAGCAAGACTACAAAGAAAGTTGGAGGAGGAATTATGTTGAGTTACAATAAAGAATGGTGTGTGTGTGACTCTTGGAAGTGAATGGTATTAAATTAGTTACAATAGATATAATTTTCTGAGGAACGTACAAACAATACATCTGGCCTATGAGATATGAAATATACATCAAAGACATATAACAGGAAAAATATAAATAACAATTTGACTGTATAGTTCACCTGGACAGAGTGGAGAGATGACCGTAATGATGAGGGCAGGCAATTCTTTGTTCTACATAAATATATACATAAGTAAACCCTATAATATCACCATAACAGTTTTTGCATTGTCAGGGGTGGTGGGGCCACACTTGGAGCTGTCAGCCAGATATACCAAAGTTTCAGAAATTTTTGAGGACAGCCCCTGTTTTGATATGTACATTTTCCCCAAAGTTGGATAGCATTAATCTCGTTTTTCCAAGACCCTAAGGTGGGTGCATGTGGGGAAAACTAATTTTACGTGTTAGAAAAAGCCATTGAATGGATGGTGTCAGATTCTCAGGATGATATAATTTCTCATCTAGGATACCCAACAAACAAACTTTGGGAGCAATTGTCACTTGTAACACCAAGGATATATTTTGTACCACCTTCACCCAAAAATTGTTCTACTTTGGGTCATCGCCATAGCAAATGAATAAGGGGAGTCCCTGGGTTATGGCCACATCTAAGGCAGTCAGGGGTATCTCTCCTAGGCGATCAGGAGTCCTATATAATTTATGTGTAATACATTTTTGTATAGGTTTTTGCATGGAGAGATTGAAAGCAGAGACAATAGCGATAGTGCAGTTTACCAGTGACTGTCTTATATACTGCCCAAATCACCTTCTTATCCAGCCCTCCGTGGTAAGGAGTTTAAAGTGGTGAACTAAGATATAAGGGAAGCATAAACATGAGAAATCATACCTTTTTTTCAGGTAGGTTAAGTTATATTTTGTATAAGTGAAGACTTGGCATGGAAAGCATGGTATAACTTAAGGTATTGATAGTATTTCTGTTTCGGTAATTCAAAATGTTCACATAAGAACCTGAAGGGTTTTAGTGCACCATTTTTGTAAAGCTGAAGTAATTAACCAGTACCCAAATCAGACCACTACTCCAAGTCTTCCAATTGGGCCAATTTAGGGTAATGAATAATGTTCCCAATATGAGTAAAAGAATTACAGTGACACTAAACTCAAGAGTTAAATCTTAAAAAATACATTCAAGTCCCGTAACTATTAATAAAAATGTATCCTATTTGTGTATCACTCGGCTATAGATCCTCAAATCATCTCTGAATTGGTGCTGACACTGTCCTCCCTTCTGGAGGGAGTCTTCTATTGTTCCCCATGGTCCCTATGTGTGTTGTAAAGTAGCCTCCACTCCAAGCTCACTCCCGGGATGGATTACAATCTCACATTTAGTTTACTGATTCGTATTGAGATTGTAGTCCATCACAGGAGTGAGCTTGGAGTGGTGACTACTTTACAACACACACAGGGACCATGAGGAAAAAAAGTAGCCACCCTCCAGAAGGAAGGACAGTTTTAGCACAAATTCAGAGATGATTTGAGGATCCCTAGCACAATACACAAATAAGCTAGTTAAGGTATTGAATGCATTTATAAAATGTAACTCCTGAGTTTAGTCCTTGCTCTTGCATGGGTTGTTTCAGAGTTGTCCAGTACATTTTAGTATACAGCTTGGTATTCCCCTATAAGACTTCAAGGGCTCTTTGACTTGTTTGAGAACAGCAGCAATGTGAAAGATGTAACTACAGAAATTAACCATAAGCAGATATGGTAATAGGCTTTGCCATTCATACATACCGGCACCCGAAAACATCTAAGTACAGTAGTTGACGATTGACCGAACTGCAGTGAAGCATTCTGTGTTCTGTTGTGATGCGCTGCTTCAAAAATAAAGTGCAGATCTGGTTTTCCTTCTATTCCTTCCTTCTAAATAAATGAGCTGCCTAAACATAACACACCACAACAGAACAAGATAGTATTCAGGGGGCCTCAAAGATATTCCAGAAGAATAAAGTCATAGCTGCTAAGTAAATCTCATTTGTCACTGCCCCTCCATACATTTTACACTGAGCCAAGTAATAGCATTTTGTCTTATGATGTGTAAATCAGCATTAAGTGATTTGTATAGTGTACTGGAGCCTATTTCATGTTATCTTCCCTCCTCCGTCAGGCTAAGTATACTACTCTCAAAGGCTCTGCTCCAGGGCAATCCCCCCCAGATATATCAGTGCTCTGTCTATTGTCAGGGGAGCCTCAGAAATACAGCAGGGATTAGCAGGGCTGAATTTGGTGCTAAATGAATTATTGCTAACAGTAAAAAAAGCTTTAAGTGCCCATTTCCAACTTGGTGAAATGGTACATTACGGTAAGGCACTTACTTGCATTAACGCATTTGTTAGCACATTTGTTTGTCTCTAAAGTACAGGCACTTTCTGCACTCATTCATTATTTCTATATATCCTTGCAGCCTGCTTAAAAAAGGCAATTGCAAGGGGTGTCAGATTTGCTGGTTAGCAGGCATTAGACATGGGCTCTCAAGTCTTCCAGCAGCGCATTTATATAATTCTGTTCCCACAGAACATACTTGTGTCCACCAATAGAGGGAGCTGGAGAGTATGACAGATCATATATTGCAACACAATAATTATCTCTTTTGTACCCTTTGTCTCCCTCTGGTGGTGGGTATAAAAATCCTGGCTGTCAGCAGATATGTGCCCCTTACAACTGACTCTTGGAACATGTTGCAAGGGCAAGTAAGGCTAAAGGATACGTGTAGGGCCAAATGTTTTAATAGCAAGCCTAAACTATGGCCTAAAGTAGTAGTGTTAAAAAAGCAGCACACAGTCTCCTACACGATGGGTTGCTGACTGTAAAACATTCCTAAATAATAAAAGGTTCTAGACTGCAGCCCTGCCTACCGGGGCAGTAGGCTTGGTTCTCATTATACCTGTACAGTTTTTGTTAGTGTAATAGTATGTCCTTACAGTTCACCCTCTAAGTCCTATACCTGGAACTAAACTGCTAGACAAATTGCCCCTCTCTACGAATAAACTGTTCTGGGTGAGGCAAAATTCAGCAAGCTTTCTATTTCAGCCTCCTTGTCTCCTGCCTATCATGCCTTGTATGTGGCTTTGGAGTTCAGTCTTCCTAATGTAATAGTAAGGACCGCCAGTTGACTGCAGAAGCAAAAAGGCGACATAACACAATTAACTCACGGGGCAGAAGTATACATCTGGTTGATCTGGCTTGATCTTAAAACTGCATCTTTCCTTAAAATAATACCTGATGATCCATGAATAACCTTGTTCAGGCACTTCCTGTTATAGGGTGGCAATTATTATTATTATTATTATACAGGATTTATATAGCGCCAACAGTTTGCGCAGCGCTTTACAATATAGGGCAGACATTACAATCACAATACAATTCAAGACAAGATGGTAAGGAGGGCCCTGCCCCTGAGGGCTTACAATCTAAAAGGCAGGGGGAAGTGATACATGAGGAGGGAGCTGCGTGGGGATGAATTGTTTGAGAACGTGATAGTCGAGCAGTTAGGTTGCTCTGTTCTGATGTCCTTATGTTCTCCTGTGTTGTCATGTGCTTTTTCAGTGTTGACTATAAGCAGCCTTTCCAACACTCACTGCGTAGGCATATTCCACTGTTGTGGAAAGCCATCCTGACCAATGACCGACAGTTGACATAGGAGTGCATGAATAGACACAAAAATATGGCAATCGCTGATGATACACATTGCTGTAGCAAACTAAATATAATCAATTATTTATATTTACTTTAAGAGCTCACTAAAAGAAGACCGTTAGTCCATTGAATTGCCAGTGTAATGCTATAAAACATAGAACAACAAATGGGGCTTTTTAGGTGCCAACCCTTTCACTCGCCCTGCATAGTATATTGCTATTGGTAACAATTACCAGCTGAATGCAACTACATTTCAGCGCAACTCATTGACTCAACTAGTGGTCACTTAGTCAGCACTACTGTATATCCTAGACCCGTCTCTGTTCTATACTGCTTACGCGTAGCCAGACTGGTCAATGACCCATCTAATTGTCAGCCGGTAGTGACAATGCCATCCTGCATTGTTAATCCCAGTTGTGGGAATCTGGAGCTACTTACTCACCTATCATAGAGCCAAGAGGTGTTGGTAGCTAATTTCATGCTTTACTTAGATGGTATCACCTAAAGCAAGAGCCTCCACTTATTTTTTAGGATCTAATTTTTCTTCTGCATTCTAGCAGCTGAGATTTTGGTACATAGGCCCCCAGTTCTCTTGGAAGTAGAAGAATTAAATTCATATTTCACATCATGTCATAGAGATATCCCTTGAAAGGCTTTCTCAGCGTCGACACAAGACAAAAGGCAGCTTCGCTGTGATGTCTGATCCACAGAATCATTGTGGTCTCTCTGTCAGGACTGCCTAATTCTGACCATGAATTTCCAGCATCCCTGAGGGGAGAGTACAAGTGCAGTGTTTTCTCAGGTCATCCAGTGCTGGGGTAAACACAGACTTAATAAATAAAGTTCCATCATATCTGTGGTGATAAAAACCAGGACAATTCATGTATGTCTTCCATGAGTAAATCATGCTGTAGATTTATACACGAGACACACAAAGGAGAAACCCCACGTCTTCAAGCAGAGCACAAACTAGTCAGGCAGTTTAAAAAAAAAAAAACAATCATCTAACATGCTTTGGCAGACCTTCATAAAGCTTCATTAAGGATGATGCTTGCAAAATGCCCACTGAATGCTTATATAAAGATACAACCAACACTGTATTCAACACTACTTGACAATATCTGAAGGTTGCTGAAGGGTGCCAGAAACTGAAGGGAGATTAAAGGTGCTGAAGGGTGCTATGAGCTGAAGGGAGCTGAGGGGTGCTGAATGGTGCCAGGAGCTAAAGAATACTGAAAGGTGCTCAGAGATGGAGGAAGCTGAAGGGTGCTTGAAGCTAAAGGGAGCTGAAAGTTGCTGAAGGAAGCCAGGAGCAGAAGGTTCCTTGTGTCAGGAGCTTATGGGTGCCAACATGGAAGTCTTTCAATGATTTTACATGTTTTGCAAATGCTTGCTGAAACTTGCTAAATGCTTTCTGAATGTGATACTCCTCAGAATTACATTTACCAGCTGGGATAAGACAAAGCCCATAGGTACTGCGTGTAAGTATAAAGAAATGCTTTTGTGCCAGGACAACCCTCCATAGATTCTGTTTACAGCCCAACTTTG
>NW_017306306.1:1766812-1786903 GCF_000935625.1 Nanorana parkeri
AAGTTGATGCTCCTCTTTCTTGTCTTTCTTGTCTTGTGTCCCTCATCTGCTATATTTTTTGCTTTGATATTTATGTAGCACCCCTTTCCTTTTGGCCTGTGAAGGAGGACCCCACAGAACAAGCGTGCCCATTGGGAGATTTCCTGATTAGAACAGTATCATTGCGGCTTTCCCATCACTTTTTCTATCAGTGACGAAGGTCATCAGGACAAATAGAAAAATACAGCAATAAGAATATGGCGTTGGAAAAAAGTAGAAGATATTAAAGTCCAACTTCAACTATAGCAGGCAAGGGTGTGAACCTCTATCATTTTAAATTCTGTCTGTGCCCCCTATGGGAAAATGTCTGCTCACAGCTTGTTCTGTTTGACACCCATCACCCAGACAGGAACTCAAAGAACCACCTAGTGGGGACCCAGGCAGAGATTTTACCCTTTCCCCAGTCTGCTAAAAAATATTTTTCCTCCTGTCTGTGTGTCACGTACCTGGTAAGAGCCTGAGATGACAAGGGCGGCCTCCCTTGCGTCTCTTGTTCAAACACTCCTGGTAATGGTGGACAGAGGGTGTAGGGACGGAAGAGTGGCACGACTGCCTGATGAAGTGGATACACCCGGAGCTGGAGATACAGGTGGACCAGTCTGAAGGACGATGATGACAGTCACTTCCTGGAATATGACGTCAGCAATGGGTGAAGCTAGCAGCGGTGCAGAGCAGAGCCGAAGTAGGGAACAAGGCGGGTCACGTTCAGGCGGGCAGCAAGGTACCAATCAGCAAACAGAGGCAGGGTTAGGAGCAGGCCGGGTCGGTAACGTGCAGGCAAGGCAGTGTGGAATCAGCAAACGGAAGGAGGGTCCAGATCAAGCCAAGGTCAGGGGCAGGCATGCAAGATACAAGTTTAAATAGGCCTTTTGGCGCCATGATTAAACGTGAGTGCGCATAAGCGTCTGCGCGCAAATGTGCGTATAAGTGGCCATGCATAAGCGTCTGCCAGCATGAGCACGATTACGAGCATTACCAGCACGAAAACGTCTCACACGCGCATGCGCAATGGCTCCCACAGTACCAGTTCTATGACTGCTTGCTGGACTTCTCTGACACTGTGTCACTGTTTAGGAAGATTTCCTCTCACTTCCTGTTCTATCTGACATCTGTAAAATAGAAAGGTAGTGAGAGAAAATCTCCCAATCTGCACACAGACTGCAATAAAAACTCAACGTAGACTCCAATAGCTCATAGTTGGGTTTGCAATAACTTTACAAGTCCATACAAATACATTTCTGATATGTACACAATATGCTACAACACCAGTATCATTTAAAAGAAAACCTGCCCCTTTTTATATTTAATGCTGTACTCCAAGACATGCAAATATTGTCTAAATACGAGAGTTCTGTGTATTTTTCCTTGAATCTTGGTGAGCTTTCTGTATTTCTTCCAGATCTGTACAGTAATCTTGTGTAAGACCTGGAGCTTCCTGTAATAAAGACCGCTCACTGCTGCTCACTCTCACCTTGTGCAGGGTGACTGGTCTTGTCTCTGCCCCCTCCTGCAGTTTTCTGCAGGCAGTCTGTAGTGGGTGGGGCATGTTGGGTCCTGCCCGCAGCTCTGCCCTATACACAGGCTATGTATAGCACAGTGATAATGTCACCACTACTTTTGCAAGGTAAAATTTTAGTTTGTAAAAGGTGCACATGAATTGGATTTATATGCTTTGAGGTTATTGAAGAATATAATAAAAACAAAGTTTTGCACCCAGGGTTCAGCCTTAAGAAACTCTCACCCAGTGTTCAGACTGCAACATTGTAACTTTGTAGCAAGTCATAAGGTAAGAGTCTGCAGCGGAGGTTGATCTTTGTCAGACATTTGTGAGCACAACTGAGTTGCTCCTGGCAACCAGTGACCTTACTGGCTGCTAGGAGTTGAGCGGGACGCCAGCCAAAGCATTCCAAGCTGCTAAGAGCCGGTGTTTTATCGAAAGCTCTGACTTGTCGAGTTCTCCAACTGGTGACGCCACATCCGGTGTCTGCCAGTCGGAGATCCAGACCAGATGGAGCTACGGCAGTCTCAATCCATAAATCCCTGCACTGCACCTGTGTATCCAGCCTGTCAAGTTCTCCAACTCTACCCACTGCGCCTGCGTGGTCATCAAGGAGCGCTGAATTGCCTAATAGGTAATATGCTATGCTTGTGTGGCTGCGCAGGCGCATTAAGTGGGGTTATAGTATTCGAAGAGCTGCGCAAGGGCAGTGGCGAATGTGGTTGTAGAAAAATCGATGGCATGTACCCATGCAGGCGCAGTGGCATTAGTTACAATTTAGCCATGCAGGTGCAATGGCAGTAGTTTGAGTTTTTGACGGGGATTCCATGGTGGAAGTGCAGTAGCTCCATCTGGTCTTGATCTATGACTGGCAGTCACCGGATGTGACGTCACCAGTTGGAGAACTCGACAAGTCGGAGCCTTCGATAGAACACTGGGCGAGGAGATGTGTTTGGCTGGAGATGCAGGTGGACCAGTCTGAAGGACGATGATGTCAGTCACTTCCTGGAATATGACGTCAGCAATGGGTGAAGCTAGCACCGGTGCAGAGCAGAGCCGAAGTAGGGAACAAGCCGGGTCACGATCAGGCAGGCAGCAAGGTACCAATCAGCAAAAAGAGGCAGGGTTAGGAGCATGCCGGGTCCGTAACGGGCAGGCAAGGCAGTGTGGAATCAGCAAAGGGAAGGAGGGTCCAGACCAAGCCAAGGTCAGGGGCAGGCAGCAATCAGCAGAGTCCAAGAACAAGCCGGGTCAATATCAGGAGGAACAGAATCAGGAATAGAGACACAGGAAGCAGGGCACTAGCTAAAGAACTCTCAGCCCTGAGTGCATCTCCCAGCCCAGCTCTTAGAAACCTGGGATGCTCAGGGCGGCATCCCACCCAGCTCCTGGCAACCTGTGCCATCCTTGGTTGCCAGGAGCTGGGCGGGACACCAGGGGAGCAATATCTGTGTCAGATATTTGTGAGTTTTTGACGAGGATTCCATGGCGCAAGCGCAGTAGCTCCATCTGGTCTAGAACTCCGACTGGCAGTCACCGGATGTGATGCCACCCGTTGGAGTACTCGACAAGTCGGAGCCTTTGATAGAACACTGGGCGAGGAGATGTGTATGACCCTTACACATCTCCCCGCCCAGCTCTTAGCAACCTGGGACCCTCAGGTCAGCATCCCACCTAGCTCCTGGAAACCTGTGCCATCCCAGGTTGCCAGGAGCTGGGCAGGACACCAGGGGAGCAATATGTTCTAGATACTCCTCTGTGTCAGACATTTGTGAACACAGCCCAGAACTGCACAGGCACCAAGAAATTCATGATTATGGGGTCTATTCTCTAAGCTGCCGAAGGATCTAGCCGTAGCTTTGGCTGATCCTTCGGCTATTTTCGGCCCCAGGACCCCTTCGGTTCAGTAGAAACGAAGGGCTGCTGTATGGACTATTCACTATAGCCCGTACATCTCCCGAAGTTAGCCGAGCGGCTCAGTCAAGCCGAAGGCATATGCTTCAGCTCGACGGAGCCGAGGTGAAAGCCGAAGCTGGCCAAACGGCCGGCCAATGGCCGGCCGACAGCCTGCTTCTGACAGCTGGGCGGAGCCAGCCGTCATCTCACGGCTGGCTCCGGCCACTTGCAGAGAGATATGGCTGGATTTAAACAAGCATGCTGACACTTCTTAGCGTTCACTGTCTACCAACATGTTCTACTGTGTCAGTTTTTAAGGAAAACCGTTTTATTACCTGTCCTTCCTCAAGTGATCTTCCAGTCACTCTCATACAGTTCATTAATCAGCTCTTCCCTGCGGGGTCAGTGTCCACAAATCTATGAGCTAATAAACTCAGTGCAGATATATTACATGGACTGTAGCATGTTTTTTGTGTGTGTGTGTGGGGGGGGGGGCTCAGAGTCGTGTTTCATAACTCCGTTCCTAAATCCAAGGCAGAGGGAGGACATTTACAAATGGGATTCTTAGAGGCAGAATATGTTCATTTTTAATCCAATACAAATATCAGTGTTCAGATATTTCTCCTTTGTTTGATTATTTCCTCCAGATTTATAGGCTCGGAATAGCTGAGCAGACTTTTATAGCCATGGGATGGAGAAGGGACAAGACGTAAACACGGGAAGTGTGATATTTACGGGCCGATTGGGAACCTGCGTGTTTAATGTGCGGCGATTTTCACTCTCTGCCCACCAAATTACTAATAAGATGACATATTGGTTTTGGCCGCTCGTTTGAACGGTTATCATTTTAATTTGCCATGAGTCTTTTACGAAGGTGTACTTTACAGCAAATTATTACTTAAGTCAGTGGGAGGACCTGCAATGAGTGTAAATAATATCTGTATGGGAACAGCAGGTGAGAAGACTTGGCCCCGGGTGTGTATGGATTACACAGCGCTCATAGGATTCTTTAAAGTGATATTAAAGGCAAAAAGTTTTTAAACTAGAGATGTCCAGATACTTTTAAGACCAAGTACAAATACAAGTACTGTCCCTCAGGTACTTGCCGATACCAATTACCGATACTTTTTCTTAAAGGGACATGTGACATTTTTTTCTAAAAACAACACAGACTGATGATTTCAGGGAAGTTTCTCACCAGGGCTAAATACGGATGTCACCAGAACTGAATACATGTCCCCAAAGCCAAACACATGTCCCCAAAGCCAAACACATGTCCCTTCAGCAGAACACATGATCCCAAAGCCGAACACATGTCCCTAAGGCAGAATAGTATTCTGCTTTGGGGACATGTATTCTGCTTTGGGAACATGTGTTCTGCGCATACATGTCCCCAAAGCAGAATTCCTCTCACCAGGCTGCATGTCGATCTCACCCGGGTGACGTGGACATCTGCAATGGCTCTGCGGGCACTCCCCCTGACCGACGATGCCGGGAACCGTCCTCCCCCACGTCCAGACCCACGATGCTGAAACATCCAATCCGGGCAACTATCTGCGCTGCTGGGCCCTGCGACTTTCATCCATCTCCCGGCCCAGTCCTCCCCGTCATTGTGCGGCGGGAACCCCCAGCTTCTAGCCCTGGGGTGGTAGTTCCGCCCCCCGGAGCTGACCATGGCTGTGTCTGCGCCGGGAAGGAGGAGGAGGAGATAAAGAACCGGACAGGCCCTGCGATGGACAGCTATCAGCAGGTCCCCAGCAGGCTGCCGAGGTCCCAACAAGCGCGGGAACTCGGACGGCCACTGCTGTTTGAACATTTAAAGGGCCGGTATCGACCTTAAGAATCGGGGCATTTTACAAGTACAAGTACTCGTGAAAATGCCTGGTATCGGTCCCGATACCGATGCTAGTATCAGTATCAGCACATCCCTATTTTAAGCTATTTCAAATGCTGATGAAATCACTTAAAATGAATGCTGCTCCTTGATGTGTAAAAGTTTCAGCTGGTCCCCTGAGCACTGACCCCTGATATCCTGTTTTAGGGTGGCTCCTTTCCCTTGCAGGTTCCTATGGAGCCAGCCTTGTGTGTGCTAGTAAGCTGTGTGTGTCTCCAAAAGCACATGGACTTTCAAATGCTGATGAAATCGCTTACAATGGATGCTGCTTCTCCGTAGACATGTACGATTCGTTACGTTCTGAATCAATATTCGGATGAATTTTCAGAAAATTCGGACACATCCCAATGCATCTAATGTGCCGGAATCCGAATTTCAGTTTCTGAATTTCGGATCCCATCCGAATTTTCATTCAAAAACTAATCTAAATCGGACATGTGACTTTTCTGGCTAATCAGATGTGCTTTTCAGTTTAATGCATCCCGATGGGTCTGGACACAAATTTTCGTTACGGCAACATGGGAGCCATATGCAGTATATACATATAATACTATATCTGAGGCTCCCAGACCGGAATGGCATTCGGGGCCCCGAATATCCAAATGCAATTTGGATACTTCGGATCCCGAATGCCTTTCGAGTGTAGGAGATTCAGCTTTAGTAATAATATCTGTATATGGTTTTCTGTTTTACTCGCAACGAATATTACTCGCAACTCATCCGAAACTAACAACATTCGGATTTCGTCTGAATCCGGAACCCGAACCGAATTGAATTTCGGATCCGAATCCCAAAATGATGAAATATCTGAACCGAACCGAATTTTTCCGCAGCTTACATGTCTTCTTTTCCGTGATGTTTAAAAGTTTGTTTCATGCAGAATCTGTTGGTCCCCTGAGCACTGGCCCTGATATTCTGTTTTAGGGTGGCTCCTTTCCCTTGCAGGGTCATATGGAGCCCCCCTTGTGTGTGCTGGTAAGCTGTGTGTGTTTCCACAAACACACAGACAAAGCAAGGCAACCTATCCTCCAGCTTCCATCTCCATCCTCTTCCCTTCTCTATGCTAGCAGATGGATGGCTGCTGGAGACTGGTCTGTCCCTTGTGATCTTGTACTGGACATGAAGTTTAGGAAAGCCGAGCTGAGAGAGTTGGGGTGGTTCGTAAACATGATGACTGTAAGTGCTTGGCCAAAAAATATATGGAAATACTTTGCTGGGCAAAATATTTGTTTGATCTGAATTCATTATTGTAAAAAAGTCAGAGAGTTTATTGCTTAAATTCGCACTTGGTGTATTGAGAATGCGTGTCAAATGCACACAAAAGCGCACACTCTGACACGCGTTCACGAAATGCGCACCAAACACAGAACACACTTGAAGTGCATTTAACCGTGATAGAACACACACAAAGGCGCAGGAAAAAAATGCATGTCGAAAATTTGCCCATAGAACTTAATGTCAATAAAGTTCTAACAAAAAAAAAAGAGGAAACCATACAATGGGGTCAATTCACAAAGCTTATTTTCTTCATTTCGGCCGTTATTTCATTGATATCGCTTGTTATATAGTTGCTAGAAGTCAGTGCATCGGTACTGTGTCGGGTACAGGCACACAAGCAGCTGGATGGTGTGGCACAGCTGCTGGTGTGAATGGGCCCTAACTTGAAAGAACTGTTGAGTGCTCCCTGTATCCCAATATACAAATATTATCGTCAGCACTTAGCAAGTTAGCAAAAAAAAATATGGTGTTATTTTCAGAGAACTGAAACCGCTCCATATTGCTCTAATTGTGATTATGATTTCACTGGCATGGTTAAGCATGAAATTTACCAAGCCATCATTTTCTTTTTATGTAACACTTTCTGCTTTTTTTTAAACAAATATCTGCCAAACATTCTACCGTATAATTATTTTTCCAGAAATCACGCAGCTGTTTCTGTTGCTCTGAAACCTCTCGCCAGTAAAAGCCTTTTCTACTGGATCCCAAGAAATGCTCTTTGCCCAATGTTTGGAGAAATTTTAAATTTTTTCCATTAGCCAAGCTGTACAGAAATCATCTTGGAGAAATCAAGAGTGTTCAGCGCGTATAAACATACGGAGGATCAAGGAGAAGTATGATATTTGAATTATTGCAGCCTGTCTGTGCTTATGTGTATCATACGTAAAATCAGTCGTTCCTAATGGTATTTATTAAGCGTTACCCCCAGGGCCAGATTTCCCACAGGGCCAACCAATGTACAGTGGGGAAGATGCCGCTTGTTTTGTACAAGTGATCTCGGCAACATTATATGCAGCATGCAGGTCTCCCATTCTCCATGCGGGGGGCGAAAAATCTCTATACAAAAAACAATTTCTACATTATTATTATTATTATTTTTCTTTTTTTTATTATTATTATTATTATACAGGATTTTATAGCGCCAACAAGCACATCAGACACTCAAGAGCAAGCTATTATTGACATGCAATATTGCTCATCACAAAGAATTACTGCGGGTGCACTCACCAAGCCATTGCCAAAGGATTGTCACAGTTTCCTAGGAGAGAAGCTAAATGCTAAATGGAAACAGTAGGACGGAGCTAGTCACTGTTAGCTCTGCACAATGTTTTTTTTTTCACCCTGTTTTTAGCACCCTGTCAGCCTGACTGGAATGCAGTAAAGAGGGTGATACAATATTTAAAAGGAACAATTCAGATGAAGCTACGACTACCAGAAATGTCAAATCCAAAACTAGTTGGACCGGAGACTGCACAGACCTCAAATCCACAAGTGGTTACATCTCCGATAACGGGAAGGAATCATAAGTTGTTCTAGCCGAAAGCAGGCGACTGTTGCACTTTCCTCAACTGAAGCTGAAAACATAGCAGCAGCACACGCTTGCCAAGAAGCAATATGGATTCGCCAGCTTTTAATGGACATGGGCATAGATATGTCAAACCCCATCCCAATCTTTGAAAACAACCAGGGATGTATAAAGCTGACACAATCAGGAAGGGTCAACCCTAGAACCAAGCACATCAATGTGAAGTATCATCTGCTAAGGTACACTCAAGAGCAAGCTATTATCGACATGCAATATTGCTCATCAGAAAAATTGCTGCGGATGCACTCACCAATCCATTGCCAAAGGATCATCACAGTTTCCTTCTAGAGAAGCTAAATGTCATATAGTAACGCAAAAGCTGTTGAGAAAGGGTGTTGGAAATACAACAGGATATACAATAACTATGTCTTTTAAGCATATCTCAAGATCTCAGTGCTTCATCTAAACACATAACCAACAATAACCACTGTCCACTTCAGTGTAACACAAACTATCCACTTAAGTATCCAAACTCTTAAGGGCCCATTCACACCATAGCGTTACGTTAATTGCAGGGTTCTGCCAGAACTACCAGTCACATTGTCCAAACACTGTTACTTGGGAAAGTCTGAACCTTGGAAAAAGCTGTTTCCATAATGCAGCAGATGCTTCCCCTATCTTACTATATGTAAACTGTGCTCTATGGCATATTTTAGGAGGCGTTGGGAATATAAAAACTTGCACAGGAGGTCAGTTGGAGGAAAAAACCTAAACAAGCTGAATAGCTCTGGCAAGGCGGCTCCCACACAACAAGGCTTCCCTTAATGGGTATCCAACAGTAGCCCAAACCATTGGACTACAGAAAGGAGCACCAGACCAAAATTTGATGATTGTCCAAGACCATTTTCAATTGTTGGTATGTAGGAGATATAAATACAGCCTATGTGTTTCACCTTCACCAGGGGACTCAACACCCACCCCACAACTTCTACTCCATGAAGGGAGTTTAATATCGGTTCTAATTTAGATCTGTATGGCCCATATAAGTTTTCCTGTGATGAGTCCTGATGTGAACCACATACTCAAGATGAGGTCAAACCAGTGTTTTGTAAAGGGGCAGAATGATCCCTTCCCTTTTTTATGCATGATAGTGCCCTGCTCGCCTTATTTGCTGCAGCCTGGCATTGCATTCTGTTACAGCTGTCAATTAGGACCCCCAAATCTTTTTCCACCTCTGATTCCCCCAGTGGAATGCCCATTAATGAGTAGCTTGCACGCATAGTGCCCCAAGCACCATATTGTGTTGTGTTATAGTACAAATCTTGTGACACAATTTTTGGGACGTTTCATGCATTAGCAGAACATTATTTTCAATGGGATGACCAAACACAATGTACAATAATGTGCATCATAACGTGCATTAACACACTGCTAAAATGTAAATGAGTCCTTAGTGATTTCTAGACATGTGAACATATGGGCACCGCCATCTTGGTGTATACCAAGATACATTCAAAGATGGTGGTGACGCGCCGGTGGCTGATACGGCCACCGCTTGTTCAGCGTGTGACGTCACACTGAAAATGCAGAATGGCTGGCGGCTATGTCGGCCGCCGGTGCGTTCTGCTCTTGTGCTCCACCAACTTTGAGCGTATTTTGGTATACACCATGATGGCGGCACCTGTATGTTCCGACGCCGCCGCCATCTTGGTGTATACCAAGATATACTCAAAGATGGCGACGCTCCTTCACAGAACGCACCGGCGGCTAATATGGCCGCCGCGCGTTCTGCAAACAAATTTATGTATGCCCGGATATAGTTTTAGTATTCGGGCATATAATAAATTCGTTATTTCGGATTAGGACGAACCACCAAATCAACTGAATTTCGTTTATTTGCAGGTTAGTCCGAATCCGAATGCACACGTCTAGTGATTTCGACAGCTCTTCAATATGAAACGATACCCTGCTGTTATATTTAGACCCGAGCTCTTCTTTCTAACAAAGAGCGTTCTGTCTTTGCAAAAACTGTCCTCTTACTGCAGAACCTTTTTTATGTTAATAGTGCAGCAAATAAACTCATAAATATTGGAAGTTTTGGCAGAAAACACAGCAGTGACCTGTATTGGGCTCTTGTTACTTATCTTCGTTCCAGTTCCAGCTTCCAAAAAATATTTTTAGAACCTTATAGCGCTTTGGAAATATTTTTTACTACACAAATATTCCTTGTTTTATTAATTGCGAGCAAACACACATAGAGGGGAAATTACACAGAGAAAAACAAACCGGAGCCAAATAGAAATCTATAGCGATAAAATGTAACAAGATGTCACCTATTGCTTTCCATAAACTGCTGTTGCTCTCTCTTCATCGCTTGAGACGTTTTATGGTTTTTGCCCAATTTGTTGCACAGCGTATGGTGTTTTTTTAACAATCATTACCTTGCATGTTGGACTTATTAGCGAAAATTCATTCCACTGTGCTTTTTAACTGACATTTTCCTTACATAATGACACAGATGCGAGTAGGCCAACAATCTGCACTAATGATGTTAAATTGTCAAGATTTCAAAATGCGAGCTGACCAGCCAAGCTAGTGCAATTGGTCTCCATGACCTTGGATTCAGGTTCCAACTACTACGAATAACTGCTTCAAAATATGATAAAGCCCTTGATGTGTCTTGAAATAGGCTCAAGAAAAAGAAGACGTGAAATCTACACGTGGCAAAAATTATTCCATGGCTGGAGAACCAAGTATCTACAGCAATAAAATGTCAGAAACACCACCAGGGTGCTGTTGGGTTGGGCTTCGAGAACACACACCGACTGCACGGTGCAGTTGTGCTACAGCAGGACCTAAGCAGGATACAGCCCATCACTAAGGAATTTTCACATGATATCAATACGTTACAGTAACAGACCAGTATGGGCTCCTCTGTTACTGTAATATGTTGATTTCATATGGGAATTCCTTGGGCTGTATGCTGCTTAGGTCCTGACTACCGGTAGTACAAAATGGAGTCACTGATGTGTGAGAAGCATCTACAAGCTGGAAAACTATGGTGTTGACAGAGCTGCTCCTCTTAGCAGGGGTGGGCAATTCATTTTCTTGAAGGGCCACATGAGAAACTGGGACTGCTGTGGAGGGCGGAACCTACCGTTTATGTGAATGGCACGCGGTACTGCAATACCATGCATTTGTGGTGTGGTTTAAAAACGTAGTGCAAGCAACACACCTGTGTTGCATAGTACCGGTTAATGCATGGCATAGGTGTGAATGGGCCCTGAATAAATCCTTATCGTCCCCTATGCAGTATGTGGCACACACCTGCTTATTTACTTTACTGACACCTAACAGGCAGGAGGTGGGAGATGGAGCTGCAAAAGAGGACAGACACCCCAGCATTATGCACGTCTTCCTGTAATGCTGGAGGCGGGAAGGCATTTGTCACTGTCCTTCCTTCTGGAGGGTGGCTATTTTTGTTCCCCATGGTCCCTGTGTGTGTTGTAAAGTAGTCACCGCCGCTCCAAGCTCGCTCCTGTGATGGACTACAATCTCACGTTTAGTTTACTGATTCATACTGAGATTGTAGTCCATCACAGGAGGGAGCTTGGAGCGGTGGCTACTTTACAACACACACAGGGACCATGGGGAACAAAAGTAGCCCCCCTCCAGGAGGAAGGACAGTGTCACCACCAATTCAGAGATGATTTGAGGATCTATAGCCGAGTGATACACAAATAAGATACATGTTTGTTAATAGTTAAGGTACTTGAATATATTTTTGAGATGAGTTTAGTGTCACTTTAAGATAAATGTCAGGTCATAACACTGGCTGAATTAGAAGAAGACCGTTTGACCATTAATAGTCATACATAAGTGAACTAAAAGACAGTCATATGTATTTGCATGCAGCTGTTGTCTAAAACTTCAGTAAATTGCAGAAGTTCAAAAACATACTCACTCACAGCAGCTGAGACCTTTAAAGCACAGTCAGAGCTTAACCTATAAATACTCTGTTTTTCTATTAAATCCGCACTGCTTGTTTGAACAGTGATAAAATGTGGTTCTACTTTGCAATGCTACGGGTTTTTTTTCTATTAATGCCTGCAAGAAAAATAAAACAGTCGACGCAGCAAATTAAAACATCCGAGCAATGCGAATAAGCCATTAAAATCTGTTTGATATTGAGAACGAGAAAGGAAAATTTATCTCTCCACTAAAGCTCTCGTGTTTTCAGTGGAAAGGAATAAAAGAATATTTAATAAACATTGCTTCATGCCAAGCCTTTTGCTGTTGTTCTCATAATTTCTGATTAGTGCCAATTGGCTGTTAATTGGGATTGTGTTAACCTTCGCATGAAAAGCCACAGAACGCGTGCTCTTCCCTCTGTCACAGTCATGTACAGGCGCTTTGAAATGTTCTGTAGGTCAGCTTACTAAGCAGAGATATTTGAGCCCACGCAAAGTCAGTCACTCATAGGCCATAACGTATGGTGCTCAATATACTGTGTACTGCTGATCTGCAAAAGGAGAAAGTGATTTTCAGTTCGAACTTTGTATACATGGAGCAAAGCTACAGTATATAGACACATTTCTCTTTCTGGTCAAGAGAGTCTAGACAGTGAGAGCAAGAGAGAGAGAGAGATTTGTCGGGGTGCGTGAACACAGAAGGAAATACTGAGGAACTAACCTTGAAAGTCCCATGGGTGCCTTAGTACCTGCTTCTGTATATAAATGTTATGTAGATGATATGGTTGTCAAATACCAGTTTCAAGTACAAGGAGTCTACCTTCATCCTGGATGTGCCTGACCCTCTTCCCTCTCTCCCTGGAGTTACAGCAATAAAAGAGAATCATCTTGGAGCTATTGTCTGGACGTCAATCTGTCGGTAACCACTGGAAGTGGTAAGTGCTATTGGGGCAGCTATGTGTTTTAATAATCCCTAGACAGGTTATGGAAGACCCGATCATTCAGCGGCTCCTTCGGGGGTGAGCGCTACACATGCTTTAATTATTTTGCCACAAGTGAGTGTCTAACATGCATGTACATACTTCAAGAATGCATAACATGGAGTGCAAGGGTCATGGCCTGCAGAGATATGGGTGGCAAGACAAGGCATCAAGGTAAGTCACATGGTCAACTCCATCTCCCCACTTCTCCTGGCATTACTGCTTCTTTCCAAACCTTGACGGACTCTGTACCATTGGTCTCAATTCAACCATTGTCAACCTCTTTCACTTGCAGTTATCTACATTACATTACACTGGTCATCTTTGTGGTGTGTTTGGAGAAATTGGAGTCCAGACTCCATGCAACTGCCACTTCACAATTCAGATAGCAGTCTTGCATTTCAAGCAGTGGCAACAAGATGATCACTTTATCTTTAGGACGCTCATAATGCATGGAAGACCTAAGAGGTTAGCAGGCTGGTAGACTGCTGAGGCACTATTGGGAGGGGGAGCAGAAGTGCTCAAAAAAGTACCTCTGCTGTGAACTATATGGATACATTGCTCCACAGTACCTGCAGCTACAGAAGGCAGTAAGAGCTTATTTTAAAGTTTATTAACTGCTCGTTAAGATTATGTAAATATTGCCATAGCTTTGCCACAGGTTCACATAAAAGCCAACTTTTTTTTTTCCGCTTTGGATAGCGTTTGAAGGATTAGAACCACTTTTAAGTCTTTGTGGTTGTCAGACAAAACAGAAAGTAAGGGGAAATCTCCCCACTTCCTGCCGATTCTACAAGGATGGAGAAGAAGAAAGGAGAAATCTCCCCAAAGAACCTGGGCAGAAATTAAAAAAAACGTTTTGTTAGAGTGGGGACATTGGAACCTCCAAACAGTGGCAAAAACACGTTCCAATTTTCCCCAAAGTAGAGTAATTGAGAAGATACGATAAGTGATAAATATTTATATCCTTCCGGCCATGAGGTGGTTTATTGCCAGTAGTGCATGCTGGGAAAGGGTATAAAAATTTGAAAAAACCTGCCTGGGGAGGGTGTGTGCTGGAAGTCTCACCTTCACAGACATGCTGCCTAGGAAAGGGTAATATGTGCTAGTTTAACACAGGCCCATGGTTGGGCCAGGAGCTTGCACTGCCTGGCCAGAGGTGTTGCCCAGGAGGCCTGAGGCCTAGGCTGCCACAGCTTTGCTGGAGGGGTTTCTATGGGAGGAGTAGAGTTTAAACCTGGGAAGGTTTACAAAGGCGGAACTTTAGCTGGAGTTGCCTGATATGCCAGAGGTGGGCTTGCACCTTTTAGGAAATTGGTGTCTTATTTAGAAAAATGAAGCTGTATTGACTACCACAGCCAAGTGTCTCTATTAACAGAATGTTTTCCTTGGAGTTTGCAGGATCCTTAGGGGTGTCCTGTGTACTAACCCTCTGCCTTGACTGGCGCCCAACTGTTCACAACACTAAAAGTTAAGGACTCTACCCTGAGGTGAAATGTCAGCCCATCTGACCACTGGGGGTCCCTAATAGTCTCTAGGGGGTAAGGGGGTGCTACACACTGCATACATAGACCATAGTCCGTGTACCTACAACAAATGATTAAATTACTGTGCAACAATTAAGAGAGTCACAGACACACATAACCCCCAGGACAAAATATAATTTTTTTAAAAATAAACTCTTACATTACATACTGTTTTTTACACATAGCAAATACAAAGAGAACTAATACTTTGTCCAATACTACCTAAAAGGAGAATGTCATTAAAAATGTGGGCACTACCTAGAAGCCAGCAGATGTTGAGACAATAAATACAGTATATTGGTAAGCTGTATCTAATTTACAACAAGGTGTATACAATGCAGTGGTCAATAATATGTAATGTACAACACAGCACATACAGTATAGGGGTCAGTATGTAATGTGCAACAAAGATCATACAATTCAGTGGTCAAAGGCAAGGGGTCAGGACAATGTAATTTCCCTGCATAGCTTGCAGACTATAGTTGTCAGGTGTAAATGTCCCCTTATGTTAGTGGTCAGTGTGGCGTGCTTACAACACATGCTAGCCATCTCACCTTCCTCAGTAATTGCTACTAACACCAAAAAAAGAAGCACCACCAGTTTCCTTTTCTCATTAAAAGCCAGCATCACATGACAACTGTATCCCCCAAATTAATTGTCTACATTGCACAATGCAAGTCATGTCCATGCTCATTCGTAGCCGGCACCACATGGCAGCTGTGATGGGAAATAGTGAATGTTCAGCACAGCCTACAGAATGAGGTGGTGTGGAATGGGAATGTACAGCATAGCACAAAGGATGATTCTGTTTGGAATAGGGAATGGACAGAATACAAGATGGCATAAAGCACAATGTACAGAATGAGGTTACTGAAAATAAAAACAATGCATGGGATGAGGTAGTGCGTAATAGGGAATGCACAGCATACAGAATGAGGCGGTGTGGAACAAGAAATGCACAGCACAGTGTACAGAATGATGGTGGTGTAAAATAGAGAACATACAGCGTGAGCTTTTACAACACACAGTACCACACTGAGTTTTGCAAATAATTCTAAATCCACCCCAACGTTTATGTACATTGCACTTTAGTGCACCTGTGCTACAGCCCACCTCAATGCAAAGATACAAATGCTCTGTGGGTTGCATTGGACTTTTAAAAACAGAGTTGGATCTTTGTTGTCAGCCACACTCACATTCTCTGCTTGCTGATCACTCCAGGTCATTGTTTACTTCCCTTGCATGCAGGTGCAGCCTTGTAGAGAAGCCCCCTCTCCATAACCCCTTCTACGACTTCCTAAACCTGGGGATCCTCTGGTGGCTGCCATTTCTGACAACTAAACTTCCTGCCGCTTGTGGGATATACACAGTTGCAGGCCTGGTCTCACAGGTGGTGAGGGGTTTAGTGACCCAGTTCAACCAGAGATCAAAGAGTGAGGAAACCAATGGAAATTCCTTATCTATTGATCCTATTGATCAGTGGCATGTAACTTATCTGCCAACAGGTATTCAGGTATCCGTAAATCTGCCAGATGCAGGTCTAAACTTGGTTTGAGACATCAATTCATGCATCTCTTATTAAAAAACAGCTTATTTCAGCTTGGTTTAAAATGGCAGCTTTCGCTGAATATTGGTTTCATGCACTTCAAACCAGAATGCAGAATGATTTCTCGGACAGAGTATGCTGAAAATATGTATTAGTTGTCCATGATAACAAATCATACTGCGTGCAGTCCAACTAAATATAAACCCTGTTTACTCTAAGCATCATTTCTATGCCAAATATTTTATGTATCCATTGCAATTAGACATGTGCAACTTATCACATTATTTAGATATCTGCTGGTATAATTTATCATATCGGAACATTTAAGGAGGATCACTTAATGAACCAAGACAACGTTGCAGTGAGGACGCACGTTTCAGAGAGAATCGTTGCCAAAAATCCATGTGGTCCTGTCACTCCTTGCCCTCTGATACGAGGACTTCAGAGGAAGCCTCCTTTTCTCATAATTAAATTACATCAACAAAGTTCAGCCTCATTGATAACACCACCCACCATCTGAAGAAAACTTTTATCGGCTGTCATCTGTCTCACTCAAAGGCACTTAAAATGAGACTGTTTAACGGTCAGGCGATTATTGCCGGCCAAGAGCTGATTGATGTTGTTAAGCAAACATATTAAAATGCTTTCGATGTAGTAAACAATGTCTATCAGGGGCTAATGAGGGGAAGGTTTGTGTGAGCAGGGACTAGGTCAAGGTGTGGTGCTGCTTTTAAAAGGCATACTTTCCCAAAGGGTGATGGTGCAAAAGTATTTATGTATTTGGATTTTATTATACTAAGGATCACATGTTCAAGCAACAGCTACAATCCATATAGCAATAATTTTGGGTGTATGCTGCCATAACTTGCACAGCACCCCAGGAGCCCTGAAGTTTGGGGTGCTTTAGTATGCAAATACAGTAGCTACGTCAAGAACTGATGCTGTGAATAGGCCCACCAACTCCTAGACCTCATCATTAGTAAATGAGGCTTTCCATCATAGTGAGGGGCCAAAATTAAGCAAAGATGGATAAAAGTGGGGCCAAAAACAATTTCAAACAGACCCTGTCGCTAAATAAAATCTAAAGTTCTTTGTAAAAAAGAGGTAGTATAAGAACCTCTATGGTGGCATGTGTCTTCTGCCTTAGCTTTGTTCCAATGCTTCAACCTCTGTAAAACTCTTCTGAACGCAACACATCTGGGGGTGTCAGATGCATGTGTTTCCAACCGTGCGCTGTAGTCCCTTCCTCCAACTCCTACCTCACTACAAGGACACAGCAGTTATGTAGGGGTCAGACATACCCGGAAGTGACAAATGCCATAGAGTGGGGGGGGGGGGGGGGTAGACAACCTCAACAGGTGGTGAAACCACAAACACCATCATGCCTCTGCCTCTGGAATTCATGCCTGTGGCACGTTTATGGTCACAGATTTGCAATGCCTCCTGGGATTTGTAGTTTTACCACAGCTGGTAGTGCCAACCCCTGCCACTACAGCGCCTTATGGAGGCTGCAGCACTGCAGTGTACAGGTAGAAGTCACTGGGGCAAAGTATAATAGCTATTCTCTTGCAGGGAAGTTCAGATTTTTTTTATAGACTTACAGGGTCTCTTAAAGAGCCCAATCACACTGGATTTGTTGCATTGTGATCCGTTGCATTGCAATATGTTTTTCAACAGATGCTTATGGATAGACACCTAAAAATTAAAGGGTGTGAGTAAGGCTAGTTCACACCGCCCCGTTCCGTTGCATTATCTTGTGCTGAAAAACAGTGAACATGCACTACTTTTTTTAGCGCAACATAACACAACGGATCCTGTGTGAACTATCTCCATTCACACCTATTCAATTTTTTGTGCCCTTCCATTAGCATCCGTTGAAAAATGGATCTCAATGCAATGGATCAGAAGCAAATTGTAAGGTACAATTGCAAGTCAACGGAGCCTTTGTTGACTTGCAATTTCCTTCCGATTTTGGTGTGAATGTACCCTAAGTAAAGTTGTTTTTCTTATGCAGGGCAAAATAAGAGGTTAACGTTAAGATTGGCACGTTCATCAGCTCAAACTTTATATCTTTTGCTGCATCTCCACCAAATTCTGCAACCATAAAAGAATAAAAATACTGGGAATTACTGGGTATAGAGGAGGAGCATGTTACTCTCTCTGCTTCCCCCCATATGACAGCACTGGTGTTTAGTCATTGTCTGCTTAGACACGTACTGCTGTCACATGGGAGAAGAGGGAAGAGTCCCATGCTGTCACATGGGAGAAGAGTCCTCAGCCCTGTGTGAGCTTCTAGCACCAACTTCATCTAGAAAGACATTATGAGAATTAGAGAGCACCCCGGTTTTAGAGGATCCTGAGACATGCTAAAAGAAACTTAAAGTACAGCTAAAGCCAACATTTTGCTCTAGCTTTGGGCATAGTGGAGCGGATTAGAACATCTTTCCGATTTTTATTGCTGTCTGTGTCCCCATTAGGGAGATTCACCCTCTCAATTTTATCCTGGTGACCGTTATCACTGAAAGTGAAAGAAAATCCAAAATTTTGGGTTGTTATTAGAACAGGAATACATGGGGATCTTCCATTGGGGACACTAGGGCCTGACCTCCAGTGACCTCCCTCACTTTGGAGAGATTTCCTCTCACTTCCTGTGTGGCTTTTGGACAGGAAATGAAGGAAAGTCTCCCCAATGACGTGTCCTCCCTTACTCTATCCAAAACTGGCTTCAATTCTACTTTATGACGACAAAGCATTCTGCTGCCATATGATCTCTAAAGGTTTACTTTGGAGATACAGTCCCACTTTCCTAAGGTAGCAAAGGTTTTGTAAATGTTGCATATACTGTATGTTGCAAGCCTTGTAACTGTTTTACAAATACCAAAATTGCATAAATATAACGATTAAGATGTATATTATAAAATCTTAGAAGTATCCCAAGACCACGAGAGCTCCAGGCAATAGTGACATCTGCAGGCAGGAAATGGGGCTGCCACATGTCCTACATCTTATCCTGTTGTAAAAAAAAAGGTTAAGATTGACGTATTTTATGCAGTGATAGTATTTTCTTTATGAATCATTTTGTTACAAATTTAAAGCACATCTAAAGCATGCAACTTCTGGTTGGGCCAAAGGTGGACATTAGCTGTATACACAAGTCATCCGCCAGTGACATGCACCACCATTCTACAACTACATGTCCCTTGAAACAGAGCAGCTCACTAGCTGTTGGCAGGGGATGGGCCAGCTGGGGCAAAACCATGCTTTGCAACTTATAATGCTGACAGTTTGGAGCAGTGTCATGCTAACACCCCCTGGTCTATGATGACAGATGGGCCAAAGAGAGTCATTGCATGGCCCAAACGTGAGGGGATGGACCTGGATTCATTGCAAGTTGGGACAGTAAGAAAAAAAATGGGTTGTGTCATGACACCACCCTCTGGACTATGATGACAGCTGGGCCAAAGAGGGTCATTGCATGGCCCAAAAGTAAGGGGATGGACCTGTATTCATTGCAAGTTGGGACAGCAAGGAAAAAAATGGGTTGTGTCATGACACCACCCCCTTGGATATGTTGACAGTCGGCCCAAAGAGGAAGGGGTTAGGTCACGCTGATCATCGTATAGCTCAAAAGTAAGGGGATGGACTTGGATTAATTGCAAGTCGGGACAGTAAGGGAAAATGGTTTGTGTCATGACACAACCCCCTTGACTATGTTGACATTAGGGCCCAAGAGTAAGGGGTTAGGTCACGCTGGTCATCGTATGGCTCAAAAGTAAGGGGATGGACCTGGATTAATTGCAAGTTGGGACAGTAAGGGAAAATGGTTTGTGCCATGACATCACCCCCTTGACTATGATGACAGCTGGCCAAAGAGGAAGGAGTTGGGTCATGCTGGCCATTGCATGGCCCAAAAGTAAGGGGAAGGGGGGGGGGGGGGG
>NW_017306306.1:1786914-1796859 GCF_000935625.1 Nanorana parkeri
GGTGCCAAAAAGGGGGGGGGGGGGGGGGGGGGGGGTGAGATAAGCGGTGAGGTCAACAAGGCAAGTCAAACTGGTGAGCCTGGAATTTGGCTTAACCCCAGAATGCAGCCTGCTACTCAACCCTTCAAAAGGGAAACAATCCAAATGGGTCTTCTTCCTACTGTGCACACATGTGCCATGGCCCCTCCATTCTTATAAATCCCTTCTCTGCTGATGACTAGAAGCCACCATAAGTATTGCTCATCCATAGAAATAGAACAGAAGAGACACTGATGTAGCCTCATGGTGTATGTGACTTTATCTAAGTCTATTCTCAGTATAATTTATTGATGCCCTATGTAGTCGGTGCACTGCGGTTGCATTTCATAATAATACCTTTCCTCCGTCTGCATCCCTGCCTAATTATATACTGGACGGAGAGGAGAATTCCAGATGGAAATATATGGCTCACCTTTCACCATGATTGCAATGTGCGGTTTGTTGATCAATGTTGTTTGTTTTGTTTCTCCGCAATACATAAACACAATTAGTACTGGGAGAAAACCCAAAGGGAGTGGGTGCACACAACTCTGAATACTTCATCAAAGAACATAAAGAATGATTCAGAATGGAAAATATAATAAATTATCAGGACAAAGGAATTTGCCAGACCTGAAGAAAAGAGAGGGTAAAAGTCTGATTAGAAAATCACATTTTGAGAAGGGTGAACATGGTGAAAACAATATCCTTGGTATATACTGTGTGTGTATATATATCTATCTATTTATATATATATATATACATACATATATATATATATATAGATAGATAGATAGATATATACTGTATAAAAATATATATATATATACACTGAGTGGCCAGATTATTATGACCACCCCATCAGCCACTCAGTGTAGATATATATACACAGTATATATATCTCTATATATTATTTTATTTTTTTAAACGATTGCTTCAATCATGTATTCGTTCAAAATCTATTTTTTTCATTTCGGTTAGAATAAGTATATGACTTTGTATTCATATCAGCTTCCTGAAGTTCCCTGCACAGTGGCTCAGGGATTAACAAAGAAAGGGACAGCACCAGATGTGTTGCAGTATACAGCACCGGCAATCTTACATTGTAGACATGCTTACAGGAGGGGAGGACAGAATGAAGACTCATTTGTGTCCTAACTCTCCTTCCTCAGCAGTTGGAGGGTGTGCCTGAGACCTATCTGTACTGCTTAAAGCTTAACCAAACCCAAGAACAAAAATGTAATATATTGCAGTTCACCAGTCCTTAGATGAGGTGGCTGCATTAGTTTTCCTTTTTCAGGAAAATGTTTGAGGATGCACAGAAAGCTGTAAAAGCAGAAAAAACAATGTTATCTTTCTTGTGTAACATTGGTCCTGTCACCCCACATGTAATGGAGATGAATATAGGCAGACATGGGTAGCGCTCACTCTAGAAGGAGCCGCAGTGTATTTAGAGTTCTTCTGATCCACATCAGGATAGACCACCCAGGCTAGAACCGCGACACACCTTGTGGGTTTCTTTTATGAAGGTTTTTACTTTATCCTATGGCTACAGATAACAAGTCATAATAAGCACAGTCAGGAATGGGTATGCATGCAATGTAACACATTCAAGTATTCAAACTCCCCATCAGCCCAGCTGTCTGATCTCAGCAATAGATAGTACTAAACTGACTAGAGGTAATACTGCCTGACAGTAGTTAATTGAGAAGACCAGGTCTCAGAAATATCTCCAAAATATACCTGGGTCTCTTTACTGCTGGCCAGTGGTGATTTATTAGGCTAGCCGGTGTTGGGGCCCAAAGTTCTACTTAGAGGTGCACCGAAATGGAAATGTTTTAAACCGAAAGGAAACCGAAATAAAAAAAATTGTCAGGCCGAAACCTAAAATAATGTTAATATTTTATTTGTATTTATTTTTTATAAACTTTTTATTTTTTTATATTTATTAATTAATTTTTTATTAAATATTTTTATTTTTTACATTGCTTTTAGGGGCTTCGGGGAAATATTGGGGGTCTAAACAGACCCCTGATGTTTCCCTTTTAAAATAGAAAAAGATTTAGTCCTCTATCTCTTTTTCTGTATCCCCTGTTATCAATGAACAGGAATGAGTGTTCCTGTTCATTGATAACATGAGGACATGGTATGTTTACTATACCTACAGCTATGAATGAACATGAGGTGATGCAGATCTCTCCCATTCATTCATAATTGAGGATACAGTATACATACCAGGTCCTCAATTATCTACAAACACTCAGCGATCACTGAGGTGAGCTCAGCCTACTGTGACAGCGCTGGCTGTCTCCGTCCACACACTGCTCTGCCGGACGGTGATAGGCGGCTGAGCGGTGTGGGAGGAGAGACGCCAGCCGCTCACAGCGCTCTCGTCCTGCAGCGCTTGGCCGGCTGTCACTTTCTTTTCTCCCCGCTGGAACACAGAGCAGCGCCCAGCGGGGAGAAAAGAAACCAGGGATGCGCCGATGTATCGGCAGGAAAATGGCACTTTCGGCATTACGCCAAAAGTGCCATTTTCGGCCGATATGTTTCGGCGGCCGATATATCGGTGCATCCGTAGTTCTGCTTGTAAAGATAGTTTGAATTCAATAGGGTGGCCGTTCCCTCGCTGTCCAGCATGAAGGACGTCTCCTTCTCCAGCCGGCTGCTCTTTGGACTCTTATGATGAAGCTCTGATGCAGAAGCAGCAGGTCTCTATTTCTCTTTCTCCCCCTCTGGCAGAAGCAGTCACACAGGCCCAGCAGCATCTAAACGATCAGAGGAGGCAGCAGTGTCAGTTCCTGAGGCAGCTAACAGATCTCTCACAGCAGCGGTGGCGTCGTTTGCTGTCCTGGAGTATAAGCAGATATTTCTGTACACAGCTATATCTCTGTAATCTGTGGCAAATGCAAGGTGTCTCTCTCTCTCTCTCTCTCCAAGCCAGCCCCTTCTTTTCTAGAGGTCCAGTCGCCTGGCGTGCCTAAGCCATTCTGCCCGCACTTCAGGAGAGGTCTGAATTCACACTTTCCCTCCCCCCAGGTTACTTTAGCCACCTGAGAGCTGTAGTTTATTCTGTATACATTAGCTTTGTCTCTCCCTGCCTCAGCACTACAACTCCCCTGAGTGTCTCTGCTGCAATGATCTCAAACAGTGGCAACCAATCAAGTCTATTCACAGCCTTAAATCTATCTACCAGCACAAGTCCGGATTGTGGTGATTAACCCCTTGCAGAGAGGAGTGAGTGCTCCAGCAATATAGCAATTGAGCATGGGCTACACATGTATAAAGTCCATCCTGTGTAAAATCATGGCTGCCCCATAGATACAGTGCAGTGAGCGTAGCCACCCACGGACAGGATGTGTGTTATTCCCAGGATTACCAGGTGAAAAAAAAGGAAGCTAATACAGACATCTCATATAAGGACTGGTAAACTGAAATATATTTGTTTTTAGGTGCAGTTATGCTTTACCTGAAAAGGGGTACCAGAGCTCCCAAGTGGAAAGGTAATGATCAGAAAGGTAAATCTATCTTTCAGGCTCCGTTCACACAAAGGCATTTTGTCACTCAAAATTAAGCATTACAAAACGCTCAAAACAAGGAATCTCAATGAATGAGGAATCTCATTAATTTTAAACTCCTGTTCACACCTGAGCATTTTGTCGCACAAAGTTTCCCATTGAAGTCTATGGGGCCAAAAATCTGCTAAAAGTAGCTCATGTATTTTTTCCAGCGACAGGAGTTTTTCTGCTTGCAACTAAATGTTTAGGTGTGAACAGGGGCCATATAAATGAATGGGATTCCTTGTCTTGAGTGTTTTGTCACATTTACCTTTGAGTGACAAAACGCCTGGGCGTGAATGGGGAGTTAAATTTGATGAATAACATTCCATAGTCACATGTCAAATAAATAAAAGCGGAAGAAAGGAGAAGAGATGGAATAAGAATTTTGTCCTGATTAGGGTGACTCCTGCTTCTCCTTCCCCAATGACAATGACACCAGCGTAGGGGAATGAGATGCTAGAGGGAAAGATCAGATGGCATATGTCTGTTCTCAATCACAGAAGCCGTGCTCTCATTGTGCTGTAATACCGGTGTGACTAATATCCCTGAGTGATGGGGATATAATGGGCTCCAGGAAGACCTCTCAAGTGTTTATAATTGTATTACTCTGCTCGTCATATGTTTGCGTCCAGCATGGTTGTTTTTGTTGTGTTCGGGACGCTCTCTTGGATTCAGTTTCTAGAGCTTGATTTGTTTATGTGAAACTAAGACAAGAAATTTGGAGGCTGATCAGAAAACCGCAACCTCCAGAAACCCGCCACAGGCTCTAGAAAGTGAGCTGGGAGCAGTCAGGGAAAGGACACGCGGCACATGTGGTCGGTCGGTTTACCATCGACCCCTCAAAGTAATTTATATGGTGGAAGTGACAGTTCACCAGCAAACCCAGTGTGCTCAAATGAACTGGTAAAGTGGTCTCAAGTACTATTTGCTGTATGAAGTGTGCATCGGTATCCCAGAGAGGAAGTCCACAAAAGGAAGGAGCTCATGTCCTCTGGATTGTCTCGAGTCGCCAGGCAGAATCCAATGAAGATACAGGTTTTTTGTGTTTTGCCAATGGAAGTCGAAGCAACAGGTTCACTTAAAGCTGAACTCCGGGATAAGCAAATATTTTCTATAAAACAAGAGTCATGTGTATTCTTACTTGAATCATGGTGAGCTTTATATATTTCTTCCAGATCTGTGCAGTAATCCAGTGTGACACTTGGAGCTTCCTGTAAACAGTCACTGCTGCTCTCTCTCCTTGTGCAGGGTGACTGGTCCTGTCTCCGCCCCTTCCTGTAGTTTTCTGCAGGCAGCCTGTACTGGGTGGGCCTGCTGGGCCCCTCCCACAGCTCTGTTCTCTGCACAGGCTATGTATTAGGTTCAAGGTAATAACTGGTGCCAGCAAAGTGGAATTATACAATTTGTGGCTATTGAGAGCCCGACACTGCCTAACTCTAATATTTTGTTGGACCGCCTTTAGCTTTCATTACGACATGCATTTGCCATGGTATTGTTTCGATTAGCTTATACAATGTCACAACATGTATTTCCACAGTTGCATTAATTTTTCACCAAGAACTTGTAGTGATGATGGGAGAGTCGGAGCACTGTGTAAAGTCTTCTCCAGCACATCCCAAAGATTTTCAATGGGGTTAAGGTCTGGACTCTGTGGTGGCCAATCTACGTGTGAAAATGATGGCTCATACTGTTTTTTACACAGGTGATTGCATCACAGCAGGAACTGCTATGTAGAGTTTCAGTTAGATAGAGAGAGCCTAAAAGCATAGTGATCTGTGACACCGGTATCATGGGTGGGTACACCCTGTATTAAAGAAAAATAGTATTTTTGGTATCCTTACAAGGCCCATTGCCCTCCCTTAGAATGTCAGCCCAGCTTGCAGGCTCTGCTGAGTAAAAAAACTAGGAGTACGGCCTCATTGGAGTCTATCGGGAGAAACGGTATAGGCATGACAGAGCTGGAGAAGATTTCAGCACCGTGGATGTAAACACCAGAAGAGGCTGCTGCTGGCAGGGAGAGGTAAGTAAACATCTGGGTGGCTGATTATAGGTTAGATTAGGTTAGGGGGTTAGGAAGGGAGGGCTATAGGTTTTCTTTTCCAATGTGAGGTTGTACTTTACAGTATATCTAAACCCAAAACTGTTTTCTTTAGTTTTTTTTCTGGATAGACCAGGGAATGGTTAACACCCCTGACATATTTCATTTTTCTGCATTCTGTTTGCCATTGGCAAGACGTTTCTTCACTGATTGTCCCATTGACACAACAGGAAGTGAGAGGAAACCTCTCTGAGCAAAATCCCCCCCTTAGATGGTTGTTTAATGGCCACCAGGAGAAATAGAGACACAGACTGCAACTGCTAAACTAAAAAATAAAGTCAGAGTAAACTCAGAACTTCTGATCTGTATGGTTGTTGCAGGTCAGTTTCCCAGAATGCATTGACCCCAAAAGGTCAGTAAGACAAGTTTCCTTAAAGCTCTGTCAGGAACCAGCTCTGAACCCAGGTCTCTGCTGTAGCTGGCAGTGGTTTTAACTGCTGAGCCACCTTAGAACCTTGGATAGTGCCTTACCATGCCTTGTTCCTCACTCTGTCTCTGTATGGAGGCAGCCATCTTGCTAGAGGCAGGGCTTTGTTTCCACATGTCTCCAACAAAGAAAACAATGAGCAGGATAGTCGTGACATCAGAAAATCTCACTTCAGATTAGCTTTCAGTGGCAGCAGTGCCTTAGATCTCACACTGCAGATATAAAGCTATGGGTCTGTGGCCACATGACTGCCTAGGCACCCTCAATACCAGAGAGTGCATTGCTTTTTTTTAAGAAGGAATTTCAGTTAATTTTTAGCGTACTGCATAAACACAATTACTATGCCTAGATGTTTCCTATAACATAGCAACATTGTACTTTACATCTCAGCTCATGTTTCCTTATAGTTTCTTGTTAAACAGATAATATTCACTCGAATGGTGAAGGTCATAACTCCTGCATTTCTAGCATGGCTTGGAAATCCTTCGCCACGTGATCCCAGCATGAGCTGAGCTCCCTCCGGCTCTGTCCAGCAACTTCTTATTGTATTACAAGCGTGACATCTGAACACAGCTCGCAGGATAGAAAACAGCTGTAACATCGGCTAAATGCAACATGAAATGTTACATAATGACAGTGTAACCGTGCAGCCACAAATCTATGGGAGCGCTGTAATGGCCTGCCAACCAGTTATAGAACTTCTGAAAGGTCACGGCCCACCTAAAACTGGTATTTGGGTTTTTTGGTTAAATGCTGCAGAGATGAGCCACCTGTTAGTTTCTTCTATCTCTCTTCAGTGGACCACCAATCAATTCAAAGCATGGCAGCATAATCCTTCAAAGCTGGAAGGCCATACTCCCAAGGAGCATGGGCAACCTGCTCCCTCGGTGACCTCTGTTCCCCTGAAAGAGCCCAAAGGGGTTATGACGTGAGAGTTATCTGCCCGTTATATTGTCATTAGCCTAATAAAGAAGCAGTCAGGGGTGCAACTTGAAATCACAGGGCCTCATAGCAAAATTTTGTATGGGGACTTGTGATTTCTAGTTACGCCCCTTGCAGAGCCCACCTGAGATCCCAAACAGCCCACCTGAGAGTGACCCTGCTGAGTCCACCATAGACTCTCCATCCCCTGGCCCCGCCTCCTCCTCCTCTATCGCCGGGTCCCGCCTCCTCCACTGCCGACGACAGGGAAAAAATTTGACTTTAATGTCACTTTAACCACTTCCGGGCCGCAGTACGTCTATAGACAGCGGCCCGCAGAAGTGGTTAAAACAAGCCGTGCTCTTGGTACCGCTTTTAACAGCAGGCAATTGTTGTGTAACTTACAAGCGATCTGGTGTCTGTACAGCCGCCGGATCGTTTATACTGTGTGGTGCCCCCACCCCCCCGCAGCGGCCACTGTTAGCTTCCCTGGGCATCGCTATCCATGTGCGGTGGGTCTCCCCGCAATGATCGTAGAGAGATTCAGCAGCTTCCAGCCGCTGATCTCTCCTCCGATCACTGGACCCAGAAGTGATGTGTATTACATCACTTCCGGCGTCACTGTACACAGTCTCCGGCTCTTAGAGCCAGGACAAGAAGCTGGGAAAGCAGATCTCAGCTTCCTCAGCTTCTTTGGGGTCCCTAGGTGACATTAGGGGTCTGAAAGACCCCTGATGCCTCCATAAAGAGGATCTGTCACACCCTATCTGCTATTACACAGGGTGCTTGTTAGCCCCTTATGTAGTACCAATAGGGTTAGTGTACAAAAAAAGCGTTTAAAAATTAAAGAAACATAAAATAAAATTTTAAAAAATTGGAAAAAAATGTTTAAGTCGCCCGCCCCCCAGATACACACGCATCGGAGCGCCTACGTTCGAAAAACGGCCGAGAGAGTATGGGGCCCGCCAGCTGCTGTGAGGAGGGAGCCGCGGAACAAGGAGGCACTGAAGATGGCCCTGCAGGCACATCATGGGGTCTCGGACGGCAGTGAGGACCCAGCAAACAGAACACACACAGGAAACAGCTGAAGACAGAAGAGGTAAGGGGGGGGGGTAAATAATTAAATAAAATAATGATTATGTTTAGACATAAACATAATCATTCTATAGAGGACTACAAATCTCAGCAGTACTTTATACAGAAATGCTATTGTTATATAAAGTATTGGTGGGATGTGTAGTCCTCTATAGCCTGCGACATTCTGCATTGCTATAAATATTAGGGATGCATCATATATCGGCCAGCAAAAGATATCGGCCGAAAATGTTTCTGCCAATACAGCAACGCATCCCTGCTTTCTTTCCTCCCCCAAAAAAAATCTTGCACCAGGGCCCTTTGTTCCTTAGGTCCGCCACTGGCTATCATAGCCATTCAACGCACAGTGAGGCCAAGGATGGAGAGGCTAAAATAGAGAGTTTGCCCACTCTATCATGGTATACCTGGAATTGCCCCTAGAATAGTAGGCCAAACTGTCTCCATATTCTATCAGAGGTTTAGTACTAGGTGTATGGACGCAGAGTTGGTGGTCTGCAAGTACAATATACCCAGTGGTGTATTCTGGTTTGGGGCTGCCATAGGCAAGACAAAACTCGGCGCGCCCCCCACACACACACACAATAAATTTACCTCACCCGACTGTGGTCTCAGGTGGGCTCTGCAGGGTTTGTGGTGGGCTTTGCAGGCTGCAGAGCCCCCTATGGATTCTGCAAAGCCCACCACAGATCCTGCAAAGCCCCCTGAGACCCAACAAAGCCCCCACATATCCTGCAGGATCTCAGGAAGGCTCTGCAGAATCTGTGGTTGGCTTTGCAGGCTGCAGAGCACACTATGGATCCTGCAAAGCCCCCCTGAGAACCGACAAAGCCTGCTACGGATCCTGCAGAGCCAACCAAAGGGTATTGCACAGCACACCTGAGACTCTTTGGTGGGCTGTGCAGAATCTATGCTGGGCTCTGCCAGCACAGTCCTCTTACCTTGCGTGGCCTGACCTTTTTGGAACACAGCCTCCTTGTCCTCGGCGCCCGACTGGACGGCCTTCTCCTCCTCGGTGTCCAACACGGCCTCCTTGTCATTTTCGCTGCCCAACTGGAGCTCCAGCGACGCCCCCCGCCTCCTCCGTCGGTATCTCTGCCCCCTGCCTCCTCCATCTTCGCCCCCCGCCTCTTCCGTCTCTGGGGCCACTCAACAAATTTTCTTCTCTCATGGGGGCCACTTGCCAAATTTCATACTATAAAATAAATTTAACTGTATCCGGTATGGCACTACAGACACCAATATACACATAATAAGGCCCCTTTCATATCTGTAGGTTTAGGTGTGATTAGGGATTCCTGCATCAGAAACTTGCGTTTTACTGCAGCAGAAATCCCTAATCTGGTGTTTACACGCGGTAGCTATCGCCCATTCAAGTTAATGATCAGGTGACAGCAGCTCCATGTAAACGCCTGCACACTGCATGTAATGGTATGTGATATGGTATCGATGCGTCCAGGGAGAGTGATTGATTCCTAACCGAATGTAAACGTATTACGTATCATTACATGCGGTGTGCAGGCGTTTACATGCAACTGCTGTCACCTGATCATTAACTTAGGTGACAGCTGCCACTTGTAAATGCCAATTTGGGGATTTCTGCTGCAGGAAAACGCAAGTTCCTGACTCAGAAATCGCTAATTCCGCCTAAAATGAAGGCGTGAATGTAGAATACACTTCTACCCCTCCCCCTGGTAAAAAAAATACAACCCCTGTACATATCAAATAATACCCCCCCATGCACATGAGAAAATACCCCCCACACTTTAACAATACACATATATATAAGTGAGTGTGTGGGGGGGGCATGGACTGGGGTTGTTTATATT
>NW_017306306.1:1797687-1800596 GCF_000935625.1 Nanorana parkeri
GGCCTCAAGTGGAACCTTGTTTGCCTCGCGGCAGATATGCCCCTGATTATACCACCAAGCAAAATTAATTACCTATGCAGAGACAGCAACAGGTCCAACTGCACACGTGCAGGCAAGGCAGCAATCTGCACAGTGGCTTAGTGGTTAGCACTTCTGCCTTGCAGTACTGGGGGATGGAGGGGATTACCTCAAATCAAATCCTGGTCAGGAAACTATCTAAAAGGAGTTTGCATTTTCTTCCTGTGCTTGTGTGGGTTTCCTCCAGGTACTCTGGCTTCCTCCCACACCCCAAAGACATGCTGGTGGGTTAACTTACTCCAGTCTAAATTGGCACTACGTCCATGTGAGATAGGGACCTTAGATTGTAAGCTCCTTGAGGGCAGGAACTGATGTCAATGTGCAGTATGTAATGCGCTGTGTAAATTGTAGACGCTATATAAATACGCTCGGCTACAGCAGTCTAAGGACCACTGACATCACTATGTCTAATGAAGGTTCCAAAGACCTGCATTAAGATGTGAGGACGCCGAGGGAAATTTCACCAGCCAGAGCAGAGGGCAGAAGAGGACAGCGGAGACCACTGGGGTTATGGGGATCAGGTGAGTAAATCTGCTTTATTCCAACCTCTAGACAAAAATGAGCACTTTGTTTTTTTGGTTTGCATTAGGGATGCACCGATACCGAGTATTTGGGCGAGTACCCGTACTTGCCCAAATACTCCGATACCTACTTGGGATACCCGGAGATCGCCCTCTGACCGGCAGTACTGAGGGAGCATGGAGCCGGCTTCCTTTCCAATCAGGAAGCCAGGTGATGGGTTATGATACGCCTCCTGGCTTCCTGATTGGCTAGGAAGCCAGCTTCATTTGTTTGTAGGCAGCCTGGCTTCCTAACCAATCAGAAAGCTGGGTGGCGTGTAATGGCCCACCTCCCGGCTTCCTGATAGGTCAGGAAGCCAGACTGCCTCTAAACAAGACAAAGCTGGCTTCCTAGCCAATCAGAAAGCCGGTGGCGGGTCATGAAGTGCCACCCGGCTTCCAGATTGTCTAGGAAGCCAGCATCACTTGTTGGTAGGCAGCCTGGCGTCCTAGCCAATCAGGAAGCTGTGCGGCATGTCATGACTTGTGTCCCTGCTTCCTGATTGGTCATATTGGTACTCGGTACTGAACTCCTTTATCAGTGCATCCCTAGTTTGCACGGAGATGGGCTTTAGGCCGCCAGATTTCAAACAAACATTCATATGAAAAAACATTTGATGATGCCATCAGAGACTTGATGAATGTCGTTCCAAATTTTGTTTGGAATGGAGTTTTAAATGAAAACCGCACTCAAAACAAAAAAGTTCCGCTTTTTCATCACTATGGTCAAAAAGGATCGCAGATTTGATGCCATCAACTATCAGAAAATCTACTGGTGTATGGCCAACATTAGGATATACACATCTTGTACACCTGCTTAGCTTCCCAGCAACGTGTCCCTCTTCTAGGACAAGTTCCAGCTGTCAGAACCGTGACAAATAGCTCTCCCCATTACTCCAGCCCTGAAAGCGATTATTCAGATGTAATGGAAATGATGTGAAGTCGGGTTTCCCATGCAGCACACACGCATACTTGTGTGCCTCGCTGGTGATGTGATGTTTGAACAGAACAAAGGCAAGACGTAAGATTAATGGGCTTCAGAACAAAGTCGCTGCACTTTCCAGATGTGAAGTAGATAGCAAGGAAATTCATTTTACTGCAACATGTCCTCAGTCCATCAGTGATACTTCACATGCATTTTCATTACCCAAGGAGATGATAGATTACAGTAACAATGACTGTGGAGTATATAATGTATACATTGCTGTGCTAGACCCCTCCACCACCATCTCCCTAACTGGGCCGATGTATTACTTATATATGATGTTTTATAATAACTTGATGAATGAATTTTCTTTATTTTGAGGCAGGATTCACATTCTTGCGGTTCACCCCTAGAAAGAGGCGATTAAAGGATATGTAACCCCAGTGAATAAAATCTCATAAGTTTTAACATGTAAAAGTCAATTCAAAAGTCATTATTTTTAAATCTGAAGCTTTCATTAAAATAATACCTTGTGATCCTGCCTTGAAGGTTCTTGTGCGGGCACGTCCTCTTATGGGTTGACAACGCTCTGTCCCTACCTCTCCATTATTCCCCTGCATGGTCACATGGTTCTATGCTGGAGACAACATTCATCAATGCCATGCAATTTGCACAGGCATGGTCTACAGTTGTCACCAGTAGGAAACAACCCTAAGGGCTAGTTCACACCAGAACTGCATGCCTCTGCGCAGCTGCAATGCGATGTCTTTTGCCATGACTTTATCAAGATTGACACTTTTTTGGGGGGGCCGGAATTGCTTAAAATGGTATTTCAGGTGCGTTTGCATGCATTTTTGATGCGTTCCGTTGCGATCCGATACAGCTAAAATAAGGCAAGCAGTATTTTTTGTGACTGCATTGGAACGGACTGAACTGGTGTGAACAGAGCTCCAGAAATCCCATAGAAAAGTGCTGTTTGGCTGACTATTTTCCATCCTCATCCTTCTATTTTTCAATCAAAGGATGTTTGGGTGGAGCCAACAAACAGGGCCACCGAGTGAGCAAAAATTCCCTCGGTGTATAGCCAGCTTTAGATGTAATACTTACCTTACTCCTCGCTCCAGCAGGCTTCCTCCCTCTGTGCAGCCGATCCCCTCAAGCCTCTTCTCTAAGGCTGCATTCACACAAAGCGTTTGCGGCTCCGTGCCGAAGACCGGGCGGGACCAAAACGCTAATATTTTTAAATCCGCATGGATGCCGCTTTGCGGCTATTAAATAGCCACGAACATCCGTATTACCCTGCTTAAACTATTTTGGGGGGAAGCACAGTTTTGTACCGCACGCCC
>NW_017306306.1:1801567-1822926 GCF_000935625.1 Nanorana parkeri
CCCCCCCCCGCAATTGTCTAAACAATGCGCATTGAAGTGCATTGAATTCCTTGTGTAGAGCAGCTCCGCTCGTATCCGTACAGCCGAATACACGTGGATAGCCGCTCAGGTGTGAACGGAGCCTAAGGCTCTCCCGGCTGGTGTATGCACTTTGACGTCATTAAGTACAATGCAGGGTCAACAGTCCTGCACTGTGCATGAGAATGGCGGGAGATAAGCCGGAGCATAGGAGAGAAGATGAGAGTGCCGAAGCCTGACGGAGCGAGGAGTAAGGTAACTATTACAGCTTATTCCTCTAATCCTGGGCAAAAAACATTTAAAGTAGTATTAAACTTTCAATAATGAATCATTAGATTGTCCAGATCAAATAAATAAACATCACCCAGCAAAATAATGTCTTTAAAATGTTGCCCAAGCACTTAGAGTCATCATGTTTCCAAAACGCTCCTATTTTTTCAGCTTGGCTTCCCTGAACTTCCCGTACAAGATCACAAAGGACAGAGCAGTCTCCAGCAGACGTATATCTTCCAGCTTCGAAAATGGGGAGCGGGGAGGAGGGGCATAGGTTGCCTTGCTGTGTCTGTGTGTTTGTAGAGCCACGTAAAGCTAATAAGTGCACACAAGAGTGGCTCCATAGGACTCTGCAAGGGAAAGGAGCCACCTAACACAAGGAGTCATGGCCAGTGCTCATGGGACCAGCTGATTCTGCAGGAAGCTAAAGCTTTTAAACATCAAGAAGCAGCATCCATTATAAGTGATTTCATCAGAATTTGAAATAGCCTAAAGACATTTTGACTTCACTTTAACCCTTGCAGTGCAGGCAGGGGGATGGAGGGGGGTGGGGGTGCTAGGTGAGGTGGAGGACAATGCAAAGGTAGTTGTTTTTTTTAATTCTTGGCGTTCAGTTTTAAATATCCAGCAACAAACTTAAAAATCAGTTTTGGGTGTAGTGACACTTTTATGTTCCAAATTCCACTCATGCGCTGTATCCCTGAAGCTCAGATCTAGTCTTCCATTCTCCTGCAGTGCTTTTATTCCTGGCCATAGAAATGTAAACCATACTTATGATCTATTAGATGTGACGCGTTTCCCCTGTTCGTACGCTTGATCGTCTAACGGCCCCCACGAGCAGACGTTGGGCGTCAAATGCATTCGCTCTGCCTGAGAGGCCATAGCAGACAGAGAGCCATATGGTTCGTATGCAGCTGTACAGGGCAATGGCTTCCCTGCGGCTCGCTCTCAGTAGTGCCTGATTTAAACAAGCAAAGAATATTGGACGTGTTTGTGTTTGTTTTTCCTGAGGAAGAGAAGCAGCCAAGCGCGCAGATATAGATTTTGGCTGGAGCGGGCTGTCTGTGGGGGGAAGCTGCCGTTGATTTCAATGAGGGGGTGCACTCGAGCCAGTGGCGGCCATGCTTCGATGGCAGCGTCTGGCAGCGCTCAGAGATCATCTGAGGAACATTTGAGAGTGTTGTGTACAGTCTGGTAAAGCTTCACTGCTCGTCATGATACGCTTCGCTCTGCTCTTCCTCATGTGTGGCTCTAAATGTAAAACATGAGCTATATTTAATCTGCTTCCACCGGACTTGGGAATAGAATGTGCCAGCTCACTTAAAGAAGAACTCCAGGAGTTTTAAAAAATGTATCTTGCAGTGGGGCCACTGGCTCTTAGTTCTAAGCAACCCGGGATGCTCTGGTCGGCGTCCCGCCCAGCTCCTAGCAACCAATGATGTCAACGGTTGCCAGGAGCTGGGCAGGATGCCGGCCAGAGCATCCTCTCAGATTGTTATCCCTCAGGGGCCAGCCCCTCCTTACCATCTTGTCTTGAATTGCATTGTGATTGTAATGTCTTCCTTATATTGTAAAGCGCTGCGCAAACTGTTGGCGCTATATAAATCCTGTATAATAATAATAATAATAAGAGCCTGGCTGTGAGATGTTTATGGGAGTGAGTGGGGAGAGAAAAAAAATTCAGATGTCTCTGTCGGTATCAAGTGGCACCAAGGGCATGTGCCATATGTGCTAGACTCTGGATACACCACTGCCCAGCAGTCTAAGGACCACTGACGTCATAACGTCTAACATAGGTCTGTTGACTTGTTTTGGCTGTGAGGATGCTGAGGGACATTCCATAGCCGGAGCGGAGAGTGAGAGAACTGAGCGCTGACCGAGCATCTGATGACTTTATCTGCTGTATTCAACTCCCCTAGACAAAACCAGAACTTATCCCTTGCAGTGTTGGGTTAGCCCCACTACAAGGGTAAGTTTTGAAAATCCCTGGAGTTCTTCTTTAAAGGGCAAGTCCACCAGAAATTTATTTTTTCATTGGTGGGATGCCAGGATTGAGTTGATAGCTGCTCTTTTAAAGCAATGGGGTTGATTTACTAAAGGCAACTAGATTGTTCTCTTTGCACGGGAATTATCAGGATTATTCCTTAGCTTAGTGAATGAGGTGAAGCTCATTTCCATGGCTGACTTCCATCATAGGGTCACATGAAGTTGAGCTTTGGTTAGACTGAGTAAATCTTTTTATATTTTCCTGTATTGCTGTACTATAAGTGTATCTTTATTTTCTAAGAGCAGATTGCTTTTAATTACACAGTTATAAATACTGCACTCAAAGTCTTTTTTTTTTATTCTCTGACATTGATCTATCTCTAAACAAAGATTTTTATTACACAGACTTGCAAATATAAGAAAGTACCTAGAAAAAAACAAATTTCATACATTGCATTTTTATCCTGGTGATTCTGTCCCTTTAAGAAGATTTAAACAGAGTATTTGTGTTTAAACCATTCTGTGAACATTTCTGCCTAAAATGGTCATCACCATTGAAGTGTACAGATAAAAATAATATATTGTCTGGCAGCAATTTTCACAATCTTTGCTCCATTTAATGGACAACTTGGTTCTGCGTAGTAAAAAAATTACATGTATAAATATTCCCCGTTGCTGACATCTTACACAAAAACACTGAAGTCTATTATTGCGGAAAGCAGGAGTTTTCTTTGGCGATTTTACAATAAGATAATGTTGTAGGAGAAAATGTTGGTTTTAACATTATTTGTGACAAAGCCAGAAAAATATTTAAGTAGAAAGAAAAACAGCTGCCTGCGCTCTGAATTCTAAAGATGTCGTTACGTCCGTGCTGTTGTAATAAAGCGCTAAAGGGAAACTATAGTGCAGGTACATTGAGCAAATATTTTCACTAATAAGAGTCATTTTTGCCTTAAAGGATAACTAAACCCAATGACACATACCTAAAAATACACTGCCTGGGCCCCCCCAAAAAAGTCACAAACTCTAATATTTGGTTGGAACGCCTTTAGCTTTGATTACGGCACACATTCACTGTGGCATTGTTTCAATAAGCTTATTTAATGTCACAATATTTATTTCCATCCAGAGTTGTATTTATTTTTCTCCAAGATCTTGTAGTGATGATTGGAGAGTCGGACCTCTGTGTAAAGTCTTCTCCAGCACATCCCAAAGATTCTCAGTGGTATTAAGGTCTGGACTCTGTGGTGGCCAATCCGTGTGTGAAATGATGTCTCATGCTCCCAGAACCACTCTTTCACAATCTGAGCCCGATGAATCCTGGCATTGTCATCTTGGAATATGCCCAATGTGCCATCAGGGTAAAAAAAATACATTGATGGAAAAACCTGATCATTCAGTATATTCAGGTAGGCAGCTGACCTCATATTTTGGCTACATAGCCTTGCTGAACCTAGACTTATTATCCACTGAAAGGCTCTGACCTGTTTGCTTAAAGGTGCCCATACACCTTGCGATTATTGTCCGGAAAATCGAACGTGATCGGGTTTTCGTAAGATAATCGGCCAGTTGATGGGAAGTGAACGATCAGGATGACTGAACAACTAGTCGAATTTCCTCGACCGGTCAGGCTGGAAAACTTTTTTCAAATCGTACGAAAATCAATGGATTAGTTTTGTTTTCGGACAAAAAAAATTGCAAGATGAACACTGCGCATGCGCAAATGAAAATCGATCGACGAAATTTGGTCAGTAAGTATTGCTAACGAATGATAATCGAAATCGACATTGGTCTGTGCATGATGGGGTATTCGAGCGGAAATCGAACGACGGTTCGATGAGGGCACGAAAGGAATCGAACGATCGTCGCAAGGTGTATGGCCTCCTTTAGCTAAACACAGGTGCTGGCTTTTTTTGGACAGGCTGTGTATATAAATTAAGGTTTTTGGGCACGGAGTCAGGGCAAACAAAAAAACAACAACCTATCTCTGCAATCCATGCACATTTCCCCATGTTGTATCACTTTAAAGACCATACAACTACAGAAAAAGCCTGTTGCTCTGCCAGAAATGCAGTCAGCTCCTCATTTCCTCTTTTGGAGTATCAGAGAGGGGGGAATCCCTGCAGGGAGATGATTGGGAAGTCAGCAAGCGGCGGAATGTGTTCGCTCACTTCCCGATCTATAGAGCCGATTTAATTGTCACACGTCGGCTCTAACTATGAGGATGAAATCACTTACCTCATAGTTCTCTTTTAAATTGCTTGACATGGTGTCAGCCCTGCCCAATTGTCTGCTAAACTACTGAAACTTTGATCTAGGAGTGCAAACTGCAGCTTACCCGTCCTTAGATGTGGTGGCTGCAATAGTTTTAATTTTCAAGCTAAGAACATTTTCAGTAAGGACAGAACATACCTGTTGATCCTGCCAGAAATGATGTGCCCTTGTCACTTCCTGTCCACATTGTGGCAATGCTGCTGTCTTAAAGGAAGTTGAAAAAGAATGAATTTTGGTGACAGATAATAAAACTATTTTCCAGGGGTAACTCAAACTGCTGTGTTAAAGTAACAGACTGCAACATGTACTGTATATCATTTTTTATTTTGCTAATAGTTCTACTTTTACAGCAGTAGAGAAAAATCTGATTGCCAAACTGCTGTGCTGTGTGGTAGAGCTGTTTAAATCTCAGGACTGGATGTACAGTAATACAAAACCTTTGGCAGGTAAAACGGCTCTGGTTTATGTGTATTAAGCTTTATCAAAATTGCTTTTTGATATAGAATTCTCATATTTACATGATATATCCTATTCTTATCCTATTTCCATCACTGTATTTCAATATCAGTAGTGTGACAAGGTCCTTTAGCCCCCAACTATTTTGTATTTTGTCAAGTCCTAAACTTATATAAACTATATTGCCAAATTATTGGGACGCCTGCCTTTACATGCACATGAACTTTAATGGCATCCCTGTTTTAGTCCGTAGGGTTCAATATTGAGTTGGCCCGCCCTTTGCAGCTATCAGCCTCAACTCTTCTGGGAAGGCGTCCACAAGGTTTAGGAGTGTGTCAATGGGAATGTTTGACCATACTTCCAGAAGCGCATTTGTGAGGTCAGGTATTGATTTTGGACGAGAAGGCCGGGCTCTCAGTCTCTGCTTTCATTCATCCCTAAGGTGTTCTGTCGGGCTGAGGTCAGGATTCTGTGCAGGCCAGTAAAGTTCCTCCACCCCAAACTCGCTCATCCATGTCTTTATAGACCTTGCTTTGTACACTGGTGCGCAGTCATGTTGGAACAGGATGTTCCCCACAAAGTTGGGAACATGAAATTGTCCAAAATGTCTTAGTATGCTGATGCCTTAAGAGTTCCCTGCACTGGAACTAAGGAGCCAAGCCCAGCCCTTGAAAAACAACCCCACACCATAATTCCCCCTCCACCAAACTTCACACTTGGCACAATGCACTCAGGCAAGTACCGTTCTCCTGGCAACCGCGAAACCCAGACACGCCCATCGGATTGCCAGACAGAAAAGTGTGATTGGTCACTCCAGAGAACACGTCTCCACTTCACTAGAGTCCAGTGGCGGCATGCTTTACACCATTACATCCGATGGTTTGCATTGTACTTGGTGATGTAAGGCTTGGATGCAGCTGCTCGGCCATGGAAACCCATTCCATGAAGCTCTCTACGCACTGTTGTTGTGCCAATCTGAAGTTTGGAGGTCTGTAGCTATTGACTCTGCAGACAGTTGGCTTCCACTTTGCTATAATACCACTAAACAGGTGACCGTGGAATATTTAGTAGCAAGGAAATTTCACGAAACACCTGAATCCAATGATTTGGAGGGGTGTCCCAATACTTTTGGCAATTTAGTGTATTTCTCCCCACTGCATTCTCTCCCCCCTTCCTCATCGATTGGACCATAATCAATATTAGAGAATCAAACGAACATTCGGAAAACAATTTCTTGGAACACAATCCTACTGGTGTATGGCCAGCCTTATACAGTAATGTCCCACAGTGGGCTTCTAGAGAAGCCAATGACACCCCAATATATATTTTTTTGCAGCCAGACATTGTTGCAGACAGATGTAACTTCCTGCCATAGTCCCAGAATATGATTTTCATAGTAAAGTGGTGCCTCTGAAACCAAAAGGAGGACACAGGCAAATATCAACATTGCACACCTATTCTATAATGTTTTAATGTATGTTTTCACTTAGCTGCTCTGATGTAAGAACACTGAAAAGTTGTAGAACATGCCAAAAAGGCAATAACAACTCATACAAGGGCTTCTAAATGCAGCTGATGTTTAGGGAGCCCCATGTGACACTGAGAAGAAGGGTTACAATAACATGCTAACTTTCATAACTGTCACTTATATCATCCAGCCAACACACTACTTAATCCTGCCTGGTAATAAAATTAATGGCGGTGCTGACGGTCCTACTCTCCAGTGACGGCTTAGTAGATATGAAGCATGGTGGAAACGAGCCCATGCTATCGAATCTCGAAGACCTTACACTTCTCCGGGGAAGTGCTTCATTATTCAATGTGTTTCCCTGTTTAGTGTACACATGAGTCACGCTGCTGAAGGTAATGGGATGAGATTTGTGACGTATGGCAATGAAAGATTCATAAATTTGTTTTTATTAGCTATGATATAGCTCTTGACGTTTCTTGGATGTGAAGATTGGAGGAGGAGGAACAGATAAGGTTCAAGCTGTCTATTCTTGCTGCTACAGCTAAACTAATTGCGCTTATTGATCATGAATTCTGTTCCCCAATCGCACATAGTTCAAGTTAACTTAAAGTAGACCCAAAGTCAACTAAGGTCCCCACTATTCTGCCATTCCCACACCTTTAAGTCATAAATGCTAAAAACTACAATACTTTGAAACTGTTGTTCAGCCAGTTATATGATCAAAAGCCTAAGGAATGGTCATGTGATATTTACTGGAGGGTAGGATCAGGCTCGGCCTGCACTTTAACATAGGCCTTTGGTTATGTACTTGTTGCCTCTGTAGCCCAGAGACATACCTTGTCCAGAAAAAAAAGATAGTATTGCGTACCTTAATTTGCTGTTCATTTTAATGTGTTAAAGGAGGCGGGTTGGAACAGTGAAGCTTATAGATGACAAGAAGGTAGGAGAAAAACTTTATTTTAGGAAGAATAAAGGCTCCAAAGGTTCCAGTTCTTCAAGTTCATCTCAAAATGTTTGTAATTGTAGGTATGTGCACTGTTTAATTTAATTTGTACTGTGTCACTCCTATGGTGTTTGGGTTCTTATAGAATTTTAAAATAAAACAGGTCAACCACAAAGCAGATATGGGCAACTGATTAGATATTTGTTATCTTCTATGAAAAGTATCTAGCCAGAATTGTCTTTAAGTTGATGCCTCCTTAGGTATTGGTAGTAACACCATTTCCCCCCAAAAAAACTATACCTTTGGTTATGTACCTGCTGCTTTCATAGCTGTGCTATGAAATGGAAAGTATTTCATGCCTTTATTTGCTGTTCATTTTACTATTTTAAAAGGAGCGGGTTGGAACGCTGAAGCTTACAGATGACAAGAATGTAGAAAGAAAATCATTTAAGAAGAGTAAAGGCTCTGAGGGTTCCAGTTCTGAAGGTACAAGTTCACCTCAAGATGTTTGTAATTGTAGGTTGTAATTGTATGTTCACTGTTAGATTAACTTGAACTGTGTCACTCATATGTTGTTGGGGTTCTTATGGAATGTGTACAATTAAACTGAGCAACCACAAAGCAGGTATGGGTGACTGATTAGATGCATGTTATCTTTTAAGAAGATTATCTAGCCAGAACTGTTTTGAAGTTGATGTCCCCTTAGGTACGGGTGGTAACACCGTTTCCAGAAGTCTCAGATCTTGCAGTACATCTGGGCTGAGGGAGTTTTCCAGGTTGTTAGATTGTTTGTGGTAATACATTTTTTGTAGTCTACAGGTCAAGTCACATTCTCTTTGGACCACCTTTTCGTGGAGCACCTTTAGCTTTGATTACGGCACGCATTCACCATGGCGTTGTTTCAATAAGCTTATACAATGTCACAACATTTATTGACGTCCAGTGTCACATACATTTTTCACCAAGATCTTGTAGTGATCATGGGGGATTCGGACCACTGTGTAAAGTCTTCTCCAGCACATTCCAAAGATTCTCAATGGGGTTAAAGTTTGGTGGCCAATCCATGTGTGACAATGATGTCTCATGTGCCCGATGAATCCTGACATTGCCATCTTGGAATATGTCCAATGTGTCATCAGGGAAGAAAAAAATCCATTGACGGAAAAACCTGATCATTCAGTATATTCAGGTAGGCAGCTGACCTCATTTTTTTGGGCACATAACGTTGCTGAACCTAGACCTATTATCCGATGGAAGGCTCTGACATATTTGTTTAGCTAAATCCAAGTGGTGACTTTTTGTGGACAGGCAGTGTATAATGCCAATATGTCAGTACTTTGTCATGGTTAAAGTAGAATTATGGCCTCCCATTATAAAATAAATATATGCTGCAGCACTTAATTATAAGTTCATCTTAATTATAAGTTCACATACAGTTTTATCTTAGTCTCCCTGCAGTGCTTTACAAGTACTTGTTGATCCTGCCAGTATAGTCGACCTAATGCAATTTCCTGTAATGGAGTGGCAATGGTGCTGCATTGCTCCTGAATTCAGAGCAAAGTTTCCTCTGTTATGTAGGATATGCCTGCTTGTACTACAGTAAGTTAAAAACATTATGCGCTGTCACTGCTTATTCACAAGCCTGTGACTTATAAAGTAGGCACCTGGCAACACCTAGTTCTGCCCACTGCTCTCTGGATCGACAGCACTGCCTCTATTTATGAAATCCTCAGACTGTGAGCTGCAGTGTCTGGGAGGGGGAGAAAGAAACACAAATGAAAGAGGATTCAACTCAGGGTAGGTAAAGGGAGCTTTTTGTTTACTTCATGTGGCCAGTGCATCATGTAGTAACTGGATTTGGGACTCATTTAGACTTTCATGCAGGAGCCTACGGAGTTATATGTGATCACCAAATCAGCTTTTCTCCTCCCTTCTCCTCCTCCCTTATCCTCCCTTCTCCTCCTGCTCCCTTCTCCTCCTCCCTTCTCCTCTTCTTACTTCTTCTTTCGCCTTCTTCTTTTTCCTTCGCCTTCTTCTTCCTTCTTTTTTTCTCTTTTTCTTCTAATATAACCACAATATTTTATATTATGACATAAAATATTATTGCTCCTGCACACAATTACTCTACAGCCCTAAAACAAAGTTCTTTAACTTTTGGAAGAGCTGCAAACTTCAGCTGTCTTTTTAGGTTTTTAGCTGAGGAGACACTCTGGGATTTTTGACTGCATAAGGCATATAGGTATAATCAGTCTGGTGGGCTGTAGCAGAAGTTCTGAGGGTAAAAAGACAGACACGGAGAGACTAAGCGGAGGGGCTACATGACTGGCGGGAGGAATAGTCCCGGGAGAAAGGGTTAAAAAATAAAATGGGAATAGCTGCTCTTACCTGATTGGACGTGGGAGTCAGGTGTCCGGGAGGAGCCGCATGGGAAGGGACTGCGAGGGCTGAGGGACGTCCTCTTTCTGGAAATCGACGAAGGAAGCAGGTTGTCCCACCCTCCCTCCCTGAATTTGGTGGTTATGGGGGGTTTCTTTTGTCACGGCAGCTTGGCGGGTTAGGGGGTCTTTGGGGGGTCTACAAAATCGGAGTTCATTACAAAATGTGGGGGGCCCTCAGCTGGTATGGCTGCTTCCCCCTGTTGGTGTCTGGATTTGTAAAGGGCGGGGGCCTGGCCCCTTGGGAACCCGGAAGGAGTAAGTGTCCTCGAGCTGGTTGTGGTGCAGCTGGGGACATGGGTGGAGTGTTATGAGAGGCCTTTTTTGGGCTGGCGGGCACCCAAAGACCCCTTCTCAGGTCAACCCTTGTTAATGTATTATTTTTGTATATTTGGTTTATTACTTTGGTTATTGTTAAAGTTGTTTGTTTAATAAAAGGGCTGCTGTGGCCGTTAAAATCCATGTCGCGCAGTCCGTGTGTTTATTGGGGTTTTTAACGCAGGGACAGAAAATTGACGAATCCATCAGTCAAGACAATAATAATAACAATCAACATTGCGAAGACAGGTAAACAAATGCCCAATACTGCACAGAGAAGGCTCTATGACTAGGAATGATCCTGATGACAAGTGTTCTAATAATTTCCTGTGCACTCTGGCTGACCTGCACTGAAATCTCAAACAGTGTTATCAGTCATCTTTGTCACCTAGTTCACCTTTGTGAATTACACACAGTTATGGAGATGAGGAGGGTGGGAGATGTCCAAATCAGAACGACAGGTGTAGAGTGACAACACTGGTCCATCATAGCTAGAGAACAGTGAGTGAGTGCTGTCATCCTAGGACAGGAAGGATGTTAACAGTTTAAAATAGTTGGTTATGTGTTTCGTTCTACTACACCAGTGGTTCTCAACCTGTGTAGCCTCAGGGCCCACAATTGAAATTGGTCATCAAGTCATGGCCCAAGTCGCAGTAGTGCTTGCTCTGGTGGGGCGATCGATCAGTGGGTGGGAGGTGCGTTTGAGGTGTCATTCAAATGAATGGCAATGCGACGCACTTCCCACAGCCGAACGTGTGGTAGGTGCGATTGCATGGTACACTGTACTAGTGTGAACGGGCACTCAAACACACACACACACAATCACAAACACAATCTCAAACACTCACAGACATTCTCACACACACTTTTTTCTTTTTTTTTTAAGATCCACCCAGTCTCCCTAACTTAGGAGAACTGGAGTGGATCCTCAGCCTGGGGTCCAGTGTGGGCTGCTGTGATGGAGCGCCAACCATATGTGCATTGCTTGTACAGGTCTCTTGCGCACCCTGTAAAGGTATCATGAACCAGAATGTGACGTCACTCCGGTCCGGGCACCTCTACAGGGCATACGAAGGAGCTGTAAGCAAGGCACTTATGGATGGAGCTCCCTCGCGGCCATGGATGCTTAGTGTGAGAACAGACAGTGCTGCACTAGGGGGAGACTGAGGAGCCTCTCACCTAGCAAAGTGGAAGGCACACGGCGACCCACTGAACGTGGGGTCGCGACCCACTTTTGGGTCACGACCCACCAGTTGAGAACCACAGTGCTACACCATTTTGTGTATGGTGTGCTGGTCTGGTGTACAATACTTTGTTTCTTCTGAAATGATTCCACTTCCTTACTGATGTATTCCCCTCCGTTGTCGGTGCGTAGTATAATTTTCAAAAGAATAGCAGATCTCCACTTTTGAAAAAGTCTAGAGGACGAAATGCGTTAAGGGCGGATCCCATTGACGCTGTTTGAGGTTACAAGAGGCAGTGGGAGGATTACATAATTTTATGATGGCTGGATTGTGAAGTTTTACATGTGAGTTTTCACTATTTTTTTATAAACCTTTTTTTATAATTGGCTGCACAATGAGCGTCTTTATATCTCATTCTTGATCCGGGAATATGATTGGGGAGACTGGAGCATCGTTCATCTGGGGAACCGTGAAAGGTTGCTAGAGTAGTTGGATATCTGATCGAACGGGACCAGGTTTATACCTTACAACTGAGCTTCGGTTGACTGTCTTTAACAGTCAAGTAATGGTGGTGAGTGCGTTTCCTTAGGGGTTCGGTTCAGCACAAGGAGAGGATCATCTGTTATAACACAGCATTGTTTTGGAGCACGGTGTTTTGCCCTGCTTTTGGGCTGAACTTGGGACTTTTTGCAATATATGATTACACACATTTTTTTTCTTTCTTTTTCTTTGCACATGTTAAAGTCACATCGATGTTATGTTATTATGATGAATTCATTAGATTGTTTTATGAAATATAGATGAGAGATTTAGAGCACTTTAGGGCCGGTGCACACCTAGGCGATTTATTGTGCAGTTTGAGTCTCGCGATATTGCGCAAAACACAGATTCACATTGGAGTCAATGGAGGCTGTTCACACCTTTGTGGTTTGTCACGCAACCAAAATCGCCTATCGCACGAAAAGGTGCAGGAACTCTTTTCGGGTGGTTGTCACGCGGTTTGGGTCCGATAGACATCTCAATGCATTGAAAACCATGCGACAACCGCGCGAAAACAGCTCAGCATTTGAATCGCCTAGGTGTGAACCTAGCCTTATACTACATGCACTTATGCACTGGCACTATTAATATTGGTGCATAACCAATCCTTTCTTGTTGGATGATTTTTTGCACATATATGGAATTCACTTATTATACGAAGGTGTAGATATATTGCGCTGTACACTCATTTGTATCTGTTTAAAAGCATTTATGCTTTACGTATAGCATGTTTATATCTTTTGCCCAGTTAGGGAAGTCCTGGGCGCAGAATATTAGTTGATTGTACTTGCTCACCATCTTTCAGTAGCTTGGCTGTGGCTCTTGTTGCCTTGCAGTATTCTGTTTACTGCCTGGGCCCATAACCTGCTGGTTATGTGTTTAGATGAAGCACTGAGATCTTGAGGACTGCTGAATTAAGTTTCACTTGCTTACAAGAACATTACACGTATTAATACAGCATTGTGAAGGAAATAAAAAAAAGAAGAACTTCCTGTGTATCATAGATAAGCATGCACATAGAGACTAACATTGCACTTCAGCACCATCTACAACTCAAAAGACATATCAGTACATTAGTATTTCAGTATATGCTGTTGTATTTCCATCAAAAATTAAGAAAAAAAACCTGAAATAGAAAGAAAATGAATACAGCCACCACATCTGAAGACTGGCAAGCTGCAATATATTAAATGTTTGTGTTTGGGCTTAGAAAAGCTTTAATTGTTAAAGTAAAGCTTGCAAATCATACTACAACTAATATACATGTAAGTACTCAATGGATTCTTATCATCAAGGTAACTGTGATAAGCATCTGTCATACTGAATGCACTTACTGCCTTAATTGGACATGTGCAGTGAAGTGGCAGGTGTCCCTAAATGTGTCTACAACAATAGACCTACAATAAAAAGTGTCATGGTATGCAATCACAACTATGCCAGTAAAAAGATTGCCAATAAAGTACACGTGTGTGACAAGTTAAATACAATTACCACTCCATTTAGTTGCGCAGAGATGCTTCTATAATAATAAAAAGAGAAAATAGGTTATTGTGTCCCATATATCTAAGTCCAAAGGTTGGTAACAATTGGAAGGAATGGTGAATATGTTTTATATTGGACATTTTAGTATTGTCGAGAGGCCACTATGACTTGTGTGCCAAAAGTAGAACATTGGCAATGCTGTTTTCGAAGACTTTACTTGTATCAAGTAGCGCTCTTATCTGGCAAACATCTCTGCCTTTTATATTATTCAATAAAAGTGCCTGTCAGCAGTTGCCTAGCATATGGTTGACGTGGCTCTCTAACTTTGGGGTGAAAAACATTCTTAAAAATCACAATGATAATATGAATAAACCCCCAAATATTATTGTATATTTCCTTTCTGCCCTAAAAGCCTGAATATTGATGGCTCTGGCTGAAGACCAGTTCTTGGGAAGGCTGGATATTCATAGGATACTTTTCAGGTGCGTCCAAGAAAATCCAATAAAAGTAAAAACATATATATGAATGAAGCAGAGTAATATATTTTACAGTTGCTTTCGATGACTCAATTTTAGAGAGATTGATTTTTGATTCTTAACATTTTCACATTGAATGCTAAATCATATTTTTTAGTTTTAAGGAAACATTTGCTTATTTAGAACACTCATTTTGTCATTTAAATGAATCTTTTGGAAAACTGACCACATGCAATTATGCAATTTGGAATTTCTTTTGGAACTGGCCATCCTAAGAACACATTCAGGGTTATTCACGATGGAGCCGAAGGATCCAGCCGGAGCCCTTCAGTTCAGTCGAACCCAAGGACTGCTGTACGGGCTATACACTATAGCCCATACAGCAGCTGAAGACGGTTGAGCAGCTCAGCCGAGCCAAAGCAAATGCCTTCGGCTCGACTGACCCGAAGTGACACCCGAAGTGGGGCGATTGGCCTGCTGAAGGGCTGGCTGTAAGCCCCGCAAATGACTGCTGGGCAGAGCCGTGATCTCACGGCTGGCTCCTCCCAGTTATGACCCAGGGACGCTGATCTGTCATTAAACAATAACAACTGAGCGGAGCCACCCGTGACACCATGGCCGGCTCCTCCCAGTTGTCGTTCATTGGCCGGGACCTGCTAGACACTAGTAGGTGCTGGCCAGTAGGAAACAGTTGGGCGGAGCTAGATGTCACTGCTAACCCTGGCCAATTGTTTTTTTTATTATTTGTTTTTCTTTTTTTAAATATCTTTATTTATTTTTTACTTTTACTATTTTGTTTTTTCACTTTAAAAATATTTTTTCAACCTTTTTTTTTTTTTAAACTCTTTTCACTGATTTTTTATTCTGCTTGGTACCACAGAGGTACTGAGCAGAATAGCCGGCGAGGGTGTCTATTCTTTTGCAACTTCTTTGCTCTGTTATGCCTAAACTAGTTTCTAGTATCTTAGTTTGAACTGAGCTTGTCTACTGATGACTCCTTGTGATCAACTACCCTTGCTTATGGCTCAGCAGGGATTCTGCTTTTTACCTGGTATCTATTTAATCCTCTAATCTTCTGCCTGCTTCTTTGACTACACTCACCTGCTGCCTGCCATAACCGCTGGCTTAATCTGACAAAAACGTATACTTTGGTCCTGCTGGTTATTCTGTCTAAATTGTCATGTGTCACGAGCCAAGCAATCCTGAGAGCCTAATGATAGGAGATAGCTGTTTTCCTGCGGCAAAACCCAAACCTACTATCAGGGGCTCTGATAAAGAAAAGGCTCTTCTAGAAACGGCATCTTGCCTAAAGACTTTAACCATTTTCCGGAGAAGATCCCCAATAATTTTGCTAGGCAGAGAGAAATCTATATAGATATATTGAAGAAATAGTAGGTGATACATATAAGATAGATAGATAGATAGATTTAATTATCAAACATTTTATGGAATGTTGAAATACCAAATATTTTAATAATTATTTAGTTTATGGTTATTTCCCTTTTTTTAAGTAAATTCTCCAACCTTATTTTCCCACACATTTCAGCCAAGAACAGCAGCCATGTTCTGTTACCAGGAGACCCATGTCAAACACAGGCAGCTCAAGGGTGGGCAGCCTTCTCCAATACATCCAGCATATCTCTGGCAGTGTCAGCTCGTTCTCTAGTGACTTCTGAGCCGCAGATCAGAAGGACACACAGCTGTTGGCACAACCCAGCAGGGAAGTCTGTTTTCCCAGTAGCTCCCGACCGATGTTTACTGCGCAGAGACACATACAGCTTTCACATGGATTTCCCTGGCATCCGTAAACTGCAAACAGGCTAAACGATGTAAAGATCAAACGCATTATAGTATGGAAATAGATTTTATTTCAGCGCTTTATTCCACGATGGGGTGTTAAATGGCAATTTAAGATAGGAGCCAGATAACAGCACTGAAAGGTCAGAAGGTGTATAAATATAACTTTGTAATTTGCCAATAATGATAATAATAGTAATCGGAGCTGCACAGATCTCAGTAGCAAAATGGGCAACTAGCCTGAAAAATGACCACTGGCACCTAATCTATGCAAGTCAGTTTTTACCCTAACTCCTTTGTGACAAGGTCTCATTGATGCCTACATGCCCAGGCCAAATTTAGCAGCATCAGCATGTCATTGCATACCTTAGTCATTTTTATATATCTTTTAGGGCCATATAAGACTATTATTTGGCACACTTTTAAAGGACATAAAAGACTAATATTTGATACACTGTTTTTTTTAACCCCTCTGTCTTTTTATTATTATAGGCTGACAACTGTGCAATAATGTTAAACCTTTTTTTCCCCTTGTTTTCTGTTTTTATTAATCAATTTAATTTTTAACCCTGCAGTTTAAAACGAATAGCACTGCAGATACCTCTGCAGCCTGAAGGTGGCAGTGTTTATCTCCTGGCAGAGGGCTTCTTTTTTTTTATCAATGAAGCCTCCAGCCTGCAAGTGATCCCTATGTCATGATAGATAGATAGATAGATTATTATACAGGATTTATATAGCGCCAACAGTTTGCGCAGCGCTTTACAATATAGGGAAGATATTACAATTAATACAATTCAAGACAAGATGGTAAGGAGGGCCCTGCCCGTGAGAGCTTACAATCTAAGATAGATAGATAGATAGATAGATTTACAGATCATGTCAAACATACTTCAATTATGGATATAGCCCATTTTTAAAATGTATGTCAAGAACATATACTGTATGTCATAGCAGACATATTGATTACATGATTGGGAACCAATCTTGTTCCTGATTATTAGTGGAGGCCCAGTGACAGGTGGCCTTGAAAGCCAGAGGTCACGCAAAGAACATAAAAGGTGGAGAACGTTAACGTATCTTCAGCACAGGGCATTATGCTGGGGAACATTAATAAACAGATTGCATGTTGGACTAAAGCAGTGGTTCTCAACCTTTCTGGGGCCCGGACCCCTTTGTAACATTTGCCAAGTTGTGGTGACCCCCAAAAATTTAGGGATGACGCGGCTGCTGCAGCGACATCTGGCGGTGTGGCGGGAGAACTGACACTGCTGCGCTAGAAGAGGGCTGAGGAGGACTCTCACCTTTTATTATTGTTTGTTTTTTATAATTTTCTTATTTTTTAATTTTCTTTTTAATTGCTTTTTTATTTTTAAAATTATTTTATTATTTCTTAATTTTTTATTCTTTTTTTCCACTTAACTTCATTGCTATCACACAGAGGTAACAAGCCCCTCTGTAATAGCAATTGGAGGTGGCAGGTTCTCTTTATTGACCCTGTCACCTCCAATACAGGAGTCCTAGCACAGCACTGTGCTGGAACTTCTGTGACAGGTGAGAGGGGAATACTGCTATCCCCTCTCACTGTGCACATAGAGCGGCAGGTTTACTTTTAACCCTGTCGAGAAAAAAAAAAAAAAAAAAAAACTTTCTCCTGGAAAGGTTTAGTCTGCTCCAATTATTTTTTTTTTTTTCTTTTCTGACTGGAAAAAAAAAAGAGCAGAGAAAGCGCTTCTCTCCTGGGTGGCCGGAAGCCGCTAGGCGACCCCTGGCAAATCGTCATTCGACCCCCGAAGGGTTCCCGACCCCCAGGTTGAGAACCACTGGACTAAAGGGACTCAAAAAAAAAAAAATAGGTAAAGAAGTGCCATTAAAAAAACACAGTTAATACTCGCCTGTCCTATCTGGGCCACCTTTCTTCATTCTCTTAAAGAGATTCCACTGCCTGAAGAATTTTTTGAATCTGACACTTCTGGAAGTGTCGTATTCCTGGGCCCAGGCTGGCCTCTGTGGTTCCTCCTGCCGACCCTTGCATCACAGTAATGACACAGGGGTTGAACACAGCCCTTTTTTAGCCAATGGGTCCATGCACATTATGTCATTTAGAACCGTATTTTAGAGCAGCGTTCAGGGGCACAAAAATAAAATGCCCCAAACCTGCATTCAGGGAGGAGCTTACTGTCATAATGCATATAAATTCATTTTAGTTGAAAGACGCCAATCGATCATAACATTATGACCACTGATAGGTGAAGTGAATTACATTGATTATCTCCTTACAATGGCACCTGTAAGTGGGTGAGATATATTAGGCAGCAAGTGAACATTTTGTCCCTGAAGTTGATGTGCTGGAAGCACAAAAAATAGACAACTGTAAGGATTTCAATGCCTTTGCAAGGGCCAAATTGTGATGTCTAGACGACAGAGCAACTCTAAAACTGCAGATTTTGTGGGATGTTCCCCTTCTGCAGTGGTCAGGACCTACCAAAAGTGGTCCAAGGAAGGAAAACCAGTGAACCAGCTACAGGGTCATGAAGGCTCATTGATGCACATGGAGAGTGAAAGCTGGCCCATGTCTTCTGATCCAGTAGACGATCCACTGTAGCTCAAATTGCTGAAAAAACTAACGCTGGTTCCAATAGAAAGATGTCTGAACAGACAGTACATCGCAGTTTGTTTAGTTTGGGGCTGCATAAACCTGTGTCCACTGCAGAAATGGTTCAAGAATGGTTTGAGGAACACAACAACAAGTTTGAGGTGTTGACTTGGCCTTCAAATTTTCCAGATCTCAACCCAATCGAGCATCTGTGGGATGTGCTAGAAAAACAAGTCCAATCCATGGAGGCCCCACCTCACAACTTACAGGTCTTAAAGGATCTGTTACTGGTGGCTTGGTGCCAGATACCACAGCATACCTTCAGGGGTCTAGTGTAATCCATGCCTTGAGGAGTCTGGGCTGTTTTGTATCTTGAATATGAATATGACATTATAACAAAAAGTGACAATTTACTGATTCATTGTCCAATAAGCAGGTTTGAAAAGGGAGAAATAACACAGGAAATCAGGGTGTCACCTGGCTCTCAGTGTCATGGAGGAATAAACCACAAGACTGGATGACCAGAATGTCAGCTTGTGCATTTTCAATGCATTTAGCCTTTTGCCCGGAGCTCCGCTTTAATACCAGATCTATTTCTATGCAGCTCTTACTCGGCTCATTGTTTCCTTTAAAGAAGTACAGTCTCTTCACTACTATTTGTTTTTAGAAGCGTAGATGTGGCTGTTCTTGGCATTTTGCTCCGCACTTGTCCTTCACATGTTCAAAATGTGAATTTGATATTTGTCAGCTTTGGTTTATTATTCGAAAAATCAGAAAAGACAATTTTAGCTCTATGGCGTCCAATAATAACTGAGGGCTGAGGTCAGCAGCTTTGGATAGCAAACACCCTGGAATTTGTTTTCTAACAGAGCGAAAGGCTCCATAGAGTTCCCACAGATCTTCTAATAAGCAAAAACATCTGCAATAGCTATGTGGTCCGCCGAGCCGAGGAGCACCTCTGCGTGTTTGTACCCTCGTTTCACAATGCAAATCCTGAAACAGTCTATTGGTAATGTGGAATGGCTCGTTTCATGGGAGGCATCAATTATACAGGCAGCCAAAGCAAGCACTGATAAATAATATTATCCCTTCCCTTCATTCTGTAACAGGACCAATATAAATGAGACATGTTATTAAGCTTGTGATCCCCCCTGGAAACCATTTGAACTGTGAGTATAACAACCTGCAGGAAGCCTTATGAATTGTGTATCAGAGAAATGTCCCAGCATACACTATCCCGATATAAAATCAGCATTGTAATAGGAATACATAGTAGAGTTGTGTTTGATAATGCAAACAAAGCTTACTTGAAAAATTCCTTATATATTGTGAGTGCTGCCTTCCGTCTGCCCATCACTTTCATCAACTTCCTGAATTCCCAGTGTGCTTTGCATTTCTTTCCTTGCCGCTTGATGTGATGCCATCTTGATTTCTCAACACTACATATCCCACCATGCATTGCTTCCAGCAAGCAACAATGATGGTACTTTGTTCGGATGCTGAGTTGTAGTTCAGTAGGCAGGCTCTGTGAGAGTGATGTATGGATGCCTTGTCGCACTCTTTACCTCGTGCTTGGCATATCGCTGCATCCCAACTGTTAGGACTGATAAATCTTGTAGAGCGGATGCCTTACTCCTCCCTTGCCACTGGCTGTTTATCCAGCAGGGTCCTGTTTCTTCCACATGATCCATGCGTTAGTGAGCGGGACCGGTGGGTGTACACGTGATCCGATGGTGCTAGACGGCGCTGCCCAGTTCCCTTGGCAATGCGGCAGCTGGATTTCGCTACAGCACTGACAGTGGCGTGCTTTGTCTCTGATCACTGTTGCCTGCACAGGAGGTAACGTTTTCCCAATTTGCATATTAGCAGCCTGTTGTCCGATCCCATCAATTTGTATATGCTTTTTCCATCTCTAAACAATTTTGGCAGGTTTGTGATGTTATAATGACGTCAGTGGGTGGTCCAGTGGGTTGGACTCTGTATCTGTATGTCTATTTAAAGTTTGCTTTGATGTTTGTACTTGACGATTGTAAGCCAGGTGAAGGGACCCTGAGTGGCCCCGAAAGCGCTTGTTTCATGACATGGTCCTGAATAAATGAACACTTAGTGATCCTTAAAGGACTTCAGTGTGCTGGTGACATTTCTTAAACGATCTGTGAGAGTGTCCAAATTATTATGACCACCTGACGTTTGTAGGCAAATTAGCTATAATTTCGCGCTGAAGTTGCTAGAGGGCCAGACCATTATAAATAGGGAAGCAGGTTGTTTACCACGACAGTAGAAGTGTTTTTTTTGTGAAGATACGGGTAAACAACGCGATTTAACAGCCTTTAAACGTGGGATGATTGTTGGCGCTCGGAGCCACGGAGCGAGTATCAGCAAAACAGCAGAATTCGTTAAATGTTCCAGAGCAGCTGTTGTTAAAGTGTATTAAAGACTGGACTATACACTGAGTGGCCAGATTATTATGACCACCTGACGTTTGTAGGCAAATTAGCTATAATTAGTTATAATTTCGTGCTGAATGTGCTAGAGGGCCAGACCATTATAAATAGGGAAGCAGTTTGTTTACCGATGATTGTTGGCGCGAGCCATGGAGCGAGTATCAGCAAAACAGCAGAATTCGTTAAATGTTCCAGAGCAGCTGTTGTTAAAGTGTTTAAAGACTGGACTTTCAGCCGAAAATCTGGGTCTGAGTGTGCGAATTGTGGCCGCCATCGACTAGTCAATGTTAGGGCAGAACACACAGGGCTGAGTAAAAATGTGTCATTGAAGAAGTACATCCTATGGGGCATCTTCAATAAATAAGGTTACAAACATCTAGCTCAGTATGGTTATTAGGAGAGAACTTTTAGAGATAGAATTATTACATAGAGTGGAAAAGAACATATGGAAAGTCAATATAGAAAAGCATATTTAATTTTACTTTTTGGCCATACATACCCTTTAAATAGGATGCTAACAAGTTTATAAAGTTTCTAAAAGTGTTAAAGACATAAAATGGATTTTCAGTGATGGGCCAGGTTTCTTGAAATTTATATTTTAGTTAAACCTTCATTAATATGCAGACCTACCACCTGTGCAGCCAAGCCACCCCACAGTCCCCCCCACCT